>NC_034594.1:137886083-137893056 GCF_900095145.1 Mus pahari
TAAAACTTGGGCCAGGCCATAGGGCACAAACCTGACATTCCAAGCAACCAGAGAGACTATGACAGATTACAATTTTAAGACCTGCCTGGGACACAGAGTGAGTTCAAGGCCAGCTTGGCCAGCTTATTAATCAACTTTCACAGAGAGAGAGAGAGAGAGAGAGAGAGAGAGAGAGAGAGAGAGAGAGAGAGAGAGAAGAAGAAGAAGAAGAAGGGAGAGGAGAGGAGAGGAGAGGAGAGGAGGAGAGGAGGGACAGGACGAAAGGAGGGAGGGAGGGAAGGAGGGAGGGAAAAGTGAAGGAAGGAATAGGAAGAGAGGGAGGGAAGGAAGGAAGGAAGGAAGGAAGGAAGGAAGGAAGGAAGGAAGGAAGATAGGCAGCCAGAAAGAAAAATGTAATTTATTACAATTTGCTTTTTGGATAAACACTTTTCAGTTTAAAAAACTACAAAATTATATTTCTTTAAAATTTCAGGCCGGGCGTGGTGGCGCACGCCTTTAATCCCAGCGCTCGGGAGGCAGAAGCAGGCAGATTTCTGAGTTCGAGACCAGCCTGGTCTACAGAGTGAGTTCCAGGACAGCCAGGGCTACACAGAGAAACCCTGTCTCGAAAAAACAACAACAACAAAAAACAAAAAACAAAAAAAAATTTCAGTTTTTTATATCAATAAGAAATAAGAAAAAGTTAATGTTCACCATAGTCAATAACATAAAAGTATAAATAAGAAAAATAAGTTATCAACCATAGCTAGTTCTGATAACACAGCCTTGACCATTTCAAAACCTCTACATCAAATTTAAATAAGTTCACACTACACTTTCAAAATTCAATAGTATGATAACCATCTTTCCAAATCAGTTCAATTTTATTTTCTACCATCAATGTTGATGGGTGTCTATTTTTCTGCTACTACTATATGGATATAAACAGATCAGCCAAATTTATTAAGTTCCTTTATGTTATATAAACAATACTGCTGTGAATGTTCAAGTATATACAACTGATCAACTACATAAAAAATATTTATAAATACTATGTAATAGAACCTTTTAGGGTAAATTCATTAAAAATATAATTAAGTATAAACTATTTCTGAAATTTAGATGAGAAAAAAATGTTTGGCTTTGCTTATACAAAGGGAAAAGGCTAAGAGGTATGTAAGAGATGCCTTTAATCCCAGCTGAGAAGGTGAGTTCTAGAACAGTCAGGGCTACATAGCAAAGAGAAGAGGAAAAGAGGAGGGGAGGGGGGAGGGGAGGGGAGGGGGAGGGGAAGGGGAGGGCATACTCACAGTCACTGTGCTGTTTCAGGGGGAAAACAAATGTCTAAATAAAGGACTTGGGGGAAAATGTCAATGTAACCCAATTCTGCCTCTTACTGGGTACCTTAAGTGAGCTATGTAACCTTTTCTGACTTAGTTTACCACAACATGAGCTATTATGGCCATAATTAATAGTTTTGGTATCTCCTCTAATTCCTTATTATATGTGATCCCAATTTTGAACTTAAGTATTCAGAAAAGACAGGGTGCTCTAAAGCTACTGGAAAAATTCTTACAACCCAATCTACACTCATTCTCTCTTTAAAACTTAAGACCTGCACCATCAGTTACTTTTAACAGAAGACAGAGTTTCCACCTTAGAATAACCACCAAGTAATCATGTAATACAAACTTCAGGAGGCAGTTTAAGTGGAATTTCTTTTTGTGTTGTTTTGTTTTTGTTTTTGTTTTTAGAGACAAGGTTTCTCTATGTAGCCTTGTCTGTCCTAGAACTAGCTCTGTAGACCACACTGGCCTCCAACTCAAGTGATCCACCTGCTTCTGCCTCCCAAGTGCTGGGGTTAAAGATGTATGCTACTACCATCTGGCCCTGAAGAGGGATTTCTAACAACAGGACATTATATAGAAGCTAAGGGACAGTTTTCCTTAAACACAAGTTAAATGTATACAATTTTTTTGGTCAAAGCATTCATACCCAGGACACATTTTTTTATAAAACCTTTTTTGATTACTAGAACTTAAAAAAAAAATGACACAGTGCACAGTGTCCCACAATAGTGTGTAGTCAGTAAACTTGAAAACTCAAATTTATTAATTAATAAAATGATCACAGAACAAGAAACGTCACTTAACCTCAAATTCTAAAGTGACAGACAACATAACAGGCTCAGTTCACTCATTACATGAGTACCAGTACCTCATGGTAAAGCCTTGTGTCATTCATTCTGATGAGCACCCCATCAATTCTCAAGAAAAACCGCAATAGCAGAAAAAAGCTGGAAGGCATTACTCTCTGGGAAGAAAAGAACAGTACATTGAAATGTTAATGACAATTACATACTTTATTTCTTTACTAAAAGAAAAAAAAGAGAGAGAAACATTTAACAAAACTCCAAATTCACAATGATTCTCCCTGGTCTATGTCTATGTCCTAAAAGCCCAATAGATGGAAATACCTGTCTAAGATGCTTTTAACACATCAGAACTATTCAATATCACAGTTAAGTAATGCAAGGATGCAGGGTATCAGGTGTTTCCAGTTGCACAGCTGACCAGCTCTAGTTCACTTGCACACATCGATAAGATAGAAAAGAATCCAAAATCCAAATGTGATGGTTTGTATATTCTCAGCCCTGGGAGTGACTCTAGTAGAAGGTGTGGCCCTGTTGGAGTAGACATGGCACCATGGGTGTGGGCTTTATTACCCTTGTCCTAGGTGCCTGGAAGTCAGTATTCTGCTAGCAGCCTTCAAATGAAGATGTAGAACTCTCAGCTCCTCTTGTATCATGTCTGCCTGCAAGCTGCCATCCTCCTGCCTTGATGATAATGGACTGAACCTCTGAACCTGTAAGCCAGTCCCAATTAAATGTTGTCTTTTATAAGACTTGCCTTGGTCATGGTGTCTGTTCACAGCAGTAAAACCCTAACTAAGACAACAAAGTATAGTTAAGAATGAATGCTTACACTTTGACACCACCATAAAGCCAAAATAACCATAAGCTGAAGCACTCCAACTCAGGGACCAGCTAGATCTGAGGTTCTCTACCCTAGTTCCACTGGCCTCGAAGCCTTTAGCAGGTTATTTAACAAGGTTGGTTTGTGAGGAAAGCTGATACAAACTGCTATCTGGATCCCTGGCCTCACCAGCTTAAGTCTAGACCAGTGAGAGATACAGTCTCAACAAGAAAGGTGGATGGTACCTGAGGAACAACATTCAAGGTTGTCCTCTGGTCTCCACATGTGCATTTAAACATATGCAGGCTCACACCTGTGTACTCACAACCAAAACCACAGATGAAACTGATACTTCTTTGGGCTGAGGAACTGGCTCAAGCAGCGAAGCACTCTGCAAGCATTAGGGCTTAAGTTGCTCCCTAGCACCCAGAGAGAAGCCAGGCATGGCAACATGTGCCTAGTCCTGCCCTGAGGAGGCAGTGACAGGATTAGCAAAATCCAGGTTCAGTAAGACCCTTTCTCAAAAAAAAAAAAAAAAAATCAAGTAGAAATGCAATAGAAGACACATGATACAGACTCTGGCCTCCGAACACTCATGACATACACACAGACATAAACACACACATACATACATGACTTAAAACATACCCAAGTACTATAAATACAATGTTCCTTTTTTAAGAAAGATACTGACACCATGTATCAATACTAGCAAAATTAAAGAACCACTTCCTTCCTTGTTGCAACTATGTTCACCCACTTTACATAAAATAAGATCACACAGTGCATGCTCCCCTTCAGCGCAACCAATGAGGCTCTCTGCAGGCTGGGCTATCAGATACCTCATCTGGCATTTATGTAGGTTAAAATAAATCTATTATAAACTACATGATAATCTTATGAATACAAATCTCACTCAAAAGCAAGGAAAGGCTTTCATTTAGAATTTATTCACCATTTTGAAAAGTTACGTCACTATGATGGACAGTGCCCGTGTTGAGTGGCTCTCTGGCTACATGTTTAGCTGTCACGGTCATAGTTATTTGGTATGCAGATCTAAGTAGCTAACTGCTCCCTTATCTTCAGTACAGTCAAGTTATCCAGTTATCTATTTCTTATAAACATGTTCCACCAATAGCATATGAACAGAAATAGCCTGTCCTCTACTGATAGACAACAATATAATAGGAAATGATCATTTATACTTGTATACTTGTGGTTTTTGTTTTCCATTTTTATGCTAAAAACTCATCTGATAATTTTATGATACATTAAAATCCTAACACATGGGCCATTATTCTCGAGAGATTGTTTAGCTGTTAGAGCACTTGTTGCTCCTGCAGAGAACCCAGGTACAATTCCCTGCACCCACATGGTGGCTCACAACCATCTCTAACTCCAGTTCCAGGGGATGCAATGTCCTCTTCTGACCTCCAATGACACCAGGCACTCGTGCAGTACATGAAAGCAAAACGTTTACAAACATAAAAAATACATAAAGCATCCATCCAGCATGCTACCTGCAGATTCTGCAAATATCATTTTTAATTATGAACATGAAAATTAAATCACAGTTTTCATTCAGTCAAGTTAAATAATAAGCAAATAACCAAAAGATGCTGGGCAGGTATATTTTTAAAAAGACTAAATATCATTGTTTCCATAGCGACTACTCACAAAGCTATGCTATAGACTTAAACTTTACAAGGCATCATGCCAGCCATTGGTGAGAAAGGAGGATTAATTTAAGTACTCACAATTTTCACACTCAGGCTGGAAACACCATGATCATGCAATTCATCTTCAAACAAAAGAACTTCTTCAAAAAATTTAATCTGTTCTCTGGCTTTTAATTTTTCTGTATCTATATGATCTGTTGTAGGTACAACCTGAAATACACAATTTTAAATGACGACTTTCAATGAAAAGTGCTAGAGTTGCAAGAAAGTTTGTATCATTTCTTTGCATGGCATCAGTATTCACATTTGCCTCCACTCTGAAAGTCTGAAAACCACTATCGGTTACTTATCTTCTGACCTGGTATCAAAACAGAGTCTAAATACACCATTTCAGAAGAAAATTAAGCATTTCTTGTGAAGGTGAGAAAATTATCAACTAAAAATCCATGTAAGGCCGGGTGGTGGTGGCACACACTTGTAATCCCAACACTCGGGAGGCAGAGGCAAGCGGATTTCTGAGTTCGAGGCCAGCCTGGTCTACAAAGTGAGTTCCAGGACAGCCAGGGCTATACAGAGAAACCCTGTCTCAAAAAAAAAAAAAAAAAAATCATTTAAGTCAAAACAGCTCCATAAAAGGTTAAGTGTAGTCTTGTGCTATTTGGATATACTCATTAGGAACTAGAAAAATACTTTTTTCCATTAAAATTATACGTATCTCGGGAACTGGGAATTAATGCCTGCAGCAAAAGTGTGACAACTTGTGTTTATACATAATCCCCAGAACATACATAAAAAAGCCAGGAGTGGTGGTTCCTGCATGTAAGCCCTATACTGGTAAGACTGATTACACAACCATGTTAAAATAACTAGCCCTCCTCAACTATATATACTTAGAAATTGTTAAGCTGAAACCTTTTAGATAAGATATTAAGTCAGAGAGCATGAGCAACTATTCTAATGTGCTATTAAAAAAAAAACCCTTAAAAACACATAGACACTAAGCATATTTTATTAAAAAGATTCAGTGTAGATAAAAAAAAAAAAAAAGTGGTCTTCCATGGCTTCTGTCCTACAGAATCATTTATTTAAACAAGAAGAAACAGCCATATAAAGTTACATCACTATGGGACAGGCACAGTATTAGAATTTAATTTACTTCACTAATCATATTCTCACACCATCACCTTAAGCCAGCTAATAAACACAAAGGTAGATATGAATCTAATCAGGTTAAGATTTCCACAACTTTGTGAGTGGCTTTTTCTTATGCTATTCTACAGCCCAAAGAGTAAAAGTTAAACAACCAAAAAGGAGACAACAATAAAATACACACCCACATACACACAAGCTACTTCCAGAACCAAAAAGCAAGGCTCAGAAAACAAGAGACAGGACTCCCTCTCCTGTCCCAACACTTTGACTCTAAGAAAATATATTTTACTAACAGATACCTCCTATGCACACATAACTTTTGAAGCATGTTTTAAAGATTTCTTCTATGTGTTATGCAGCATGTTTTGCCTGCATGTATGTAAATACACCATGTGTATGTGGTGCCCTTGGAAGCCAGAAGAGGACAAATAACCACTAGGAAATAAAGTTATAGATGGTGGTGAACTGCCATGTACCCGCTAGAAGCCAAAGCGGATCCTCTGTGAGAACAAGTGATCGTAACCACTGATCCATCTCTCCAGTCACTGAAGAATGTTAGGAGGAAGATTTCAGAATTTAAAATCTCAACTGATATTATATGTACAAATTTTATTTTTTTTTTATTTTTTATTTTTTATTTTTTTAGATTTATTTATTATGTGTAAGTACACTGTAGCTGTCTTCAGACACTCCAGTAGAGGGAGTCAGATCTTGTTATGGGTGGTTGTGAGACACCATGTGGTTGCTGGGATTTGAACTCCGGACCTTCGGAAGAGCAGTCGGGTGCTTTTACCCACTGAGCCATCTCACCAGCCCACAAATTTTAAAAGTAACAACAAAGGCTGGGTGGTGGTGGTGATGAACACTTTTAATCTCAGCATTTAGGAGGCAGAGGCAGTGGATCTTTGTGAATTTGAGACCAGTGTGGGCTGCAAAGTGAGATCTAGGAGAGCCAGGGCTACACAGAGAAACTCCGTCTTAACAAAACAAACAAAAACAAAAAGCACTGGAGAGATGGCTCAGTGGTTAAGAGCACTGCCTGCTCTTCCAGAGGCTCTAAGTTTAATTCCAAGCAACCACATGGTGGCTCAAAACCATCTGTAATGGGATCTGACACCCTCTTCTGGCATGCAGGTGTAATGCTGATAGAGCACTCATATATATATATATATATATATATATATATAT
>NC_034594.1:137893090-137909216 GCF_900095145.1 Mus pahari
ATATATATATATATATATATATATATATGTGTGTGTGTGTGTGTGTGTGTGTGTGTGTACACATATATAATAAATTAATAACTCTTTAAAAAGCCAACGAAAAACCCTCATAAATTTCTATGAAGTCATCTACATATAACAAATATTCAAAACCATAAATTAAGGGCAGTGTGCTACCCCAAACCATCTACAAACTAAGGACACCAGTATCTACCTACAGAGTTATTTTGAGCACTAAAGAACAAAATTCTAATTTTTTGCCTGGAAAACTTCCCATTTAAAAAAGATATATATGTATTAGATTTATTTATTTTATATGAATGAGTGTTAGGCCTACATATATGTATGATCACCATATGATTTCCTGGTGCCTACACATGTCAGAAGAGAACATCAGATCCCTTGGAACTAGAATTAGATGGTTGTGAGCCACCACGTGGGTGCTGAGAAATGAACCTGGGTCCTCTACAAGAACAGTAAGTACTCTTAACTGTTGAGCCACCTCTCCAGTTTCAGTCATCCCATCTAAAACAAAAACAAAGACATTTTAAAAACCCACATGCATCAATTTTAGGTAATAAAGCATCTTCTTTTATTTCTGGTATTTCAATAAACACAATGACTGGTATTTGAGAACATTTGTTGAGGTCTTCCTTGTGTAACAGATAGACCGGTAAATACTTTACACATAGGATCTGGTATTGTCCATTTATCAAAAGACCTTGCAAGATCAAACTGTGGAGAGATGACTCAAAGGACAAAGTTTAAAAATGAATGTCCCAAACCCACATACAGGCCAGAACCAACATTGCATGCATGTCTGTTACCCTGTGCTCTTAGGGGTGGAGTCAAGAGAACCCCCCCCCAGAAGCTTGCTAGACACAGAGCCTAGTATGCACATTAGCAAACACCAGAAACCGTGCCCCAAGCACACACGCGCGCGCACACACACACACACACACACACACACACACACACACACAAACTGCTTTGCCAACCTGGTGATTTGAAACAAAGTTTATATTCCGACAAAGCCTGAGCACATTACTAGAGTGGGTGATCACACTGACATTTTTTTAGCAACACCTGAGAAGACTTACATTACATTATAGGTTCCTGTTCCTGATCTACTTACAGCTAATGCAGCTTTTCCTACATGAATCCATAAAGTAATCATCATTATTGCATGAGGTTTTAAAAAAATCTATTTCCCTCATTCCTGGCAATAAAACATCAATGACCTAAGCTTGCTGCCATGTCCTTCTATCAGAAGAGACTATAAACTGCACTTCTTTAGAGAATAAGAAAATCCCCTCACCTCTCACGGGAGGATACCAATGGCTTCTAGAATTACCAATGGCTTCTAGAATTACCAATGGCTTCTAGAATTACCAATGGCTTCTAGAATTACCAATGGCTTCTACACAGCAAAGCTTCACCGTATGTCTGATGAAATGAGTAAGTGAATAAATGAGAACATTGATTTCCTCAAAAATTGTGTTTCTGTCCTGGAAGTACACAGAAAAGTTGGAGAGGGAGAAACTACTAAGAATTAGTTTCTATCTGTGAGACTAAAACACTGTGCAAAGGCAAGGATTTCATACATGACCTCACATGCCCAGTTAACTTTAGCTGCCAAAACTTTTACTTTAAAAAAATTTCATCTTCTGGGTGGTGGCAGCCCACGCCTTTACTCTTAGCACTCAGGAGGCAGAGACAGGTGGCGCTTGGTCTATGAGCAAGTTCCAGGATAGCCATGATTACACAGAGAAATCCCGTCTTGGGGAAAAAAATGTTTTAATCTGTGTGTAATGTGTATGTGTGTGGAGGTCTGAGGATAACTTGAAAGTGCAGTTTCTCTCTTGCCACCAAGCAAAGGTCACTGGCAGCCATACCTTTACTCACGGAGTTATCTCATCAGCCCTAAATAACTTTTAAGGAAAATGGTTTAAACTGGTACAATCTTGTTCCTTGTGCCTGATAGACACACAACCTACGGCACATTTGTTTCACCTCAGTCTTACTCTCAGCGAAGCTCTTCTGGAGCAGAGAGCATACAGATACAGCTCAACACTAACACTTGAACATGTAATAATTAGAATCTGCTTGTGAACTCTTCATAAAACTCCACTGCGGGTAGGCACTATTATTTACTCGATCTGCCAGCGATGGTCACTAGCCTTGATTAAATAACTCACCTAAAGAGCCAGGTGTGGGGGCTGGTGAGATGGCTCAGTGGGTAAGAGCACCCAACTGCTCTTCCAAAGGTCCGGAGTTCAAATCCCAGCAACCACATGGTGGCTCACAACCATCCTTAACAAGAGCTGACTCCCTCTTCTGGAGTGTCTGAAGACAGCTACAGTGTACTTACATATATAATAAATAAATAAATCTTTAAAAAAAAAAAAAAAAGAGCCAGGTGTGGTGGCACATGCCTTAGATCACAGTACCAGGGAGGCAGAGGAAGGCAAAAGTCAAGGCCAGCCTGGTCTAAATAGAATAGGCTATCCAAGACTACATGAGACCCTGTCTCAAAAACTAAAATACAAAAAAAAGAAAAAAAGAAAAAAGTAACTCATCTAAAGTCATACCAAATTTAAATCAGTGCAAGCATATATAAGTTTTCTGTTCAACTGTTTGTTCATATGTAAAACTAGCTTCTAGCTAGCAGTTTCTACCTAACTCACCTAATAACATCTTACCAGAGACAGGTGCTTCTTAGCTGTCATATTGTTAACTCCAAAGCAAAGCAAGCACTTACCACTTACCTTAAAGAATATTGTCTAAAAAAATTAATTAAATAATTGAATTTAAAAAAGAAAGAAAGACAGGCAGGAACATGCATGCCTGCAGTTCTAGACACTGAGGAAACCAAGACAAGAGGCGCACCTGAGCCCAAAAGTTCAATGCCAGCCTTAGAAGACTCCATCTCAAAAAGAGAAAAAAGGAAAATCTTGTAATAGTCTTCTATTCCACTAATTAATTAATATTTATAATAATAACAATAATAAACCAAACCCCCTCACATTGAGCTCTAAAGTCTGCCACAAGCAAGAAGCAGGATGAAAGGAGTTGGGAAAATAATAACCACAACTAGGATGTAGTGCTAAGATTACTCAAAAAAATTAATGATTATATGAATGATATGAAGCAAAGGTTCAGATTTACCTTTAACTTAAGAGATTCTCCAAGCAACGTTCCTTTATAATCAGTTGTATAGGTCCAGTCATATGGTTTAATAACTTCTTTGGAGTGTTCACCCTCCGTCCTCAAATACCAAAACAGAAAGGATGATGAAATTTAGAATATATATCAGTGCACACCAAATTAACACATTATACATGTAAAATAAAATACCCTACTAACACACATACAGTATAAAACATCCTACTATAGGCATATACTGTCATTCACTAGCATAAAACCAACCTTTCTAAGTAACAATACATGTTTTCTGAACATATATTGTTATTTAACTTGTCATGTGCTTATATACTCTTTCTAGGTTGTCCTACATTTCCTGAAACATGATTCAAAGCTCACATTTCATTCTGTCCTTCAAAGCATATAGTATATATTCAATAGGCACAAAGTAAATATTGCTAATTTACCTAGCAAAAACCAACCAAAGGGGCTGGAGAGATGGCTCAGCAGTTAAGAGCGCCGACTGCCCTTCCGAAGGTTGTGAGTTCAAATCCCAGCAACCACATGATGGCTCACAACCATCCGTAATGAGATCTGATGCCCTCTTCTAGGATGTCTGAAGATAGCTACAGTGTACTTACATATAATAAATAAATCTTTAAAAACGAACAAACAAAGAACCAAACATTTTTCTTAGTTTTAATACCCCACAAACATTCATTGAAAATTACAAGAAATGTTTTTCTTTAAAACCAGAAACTTTAAAGTTCTGTAGTGACTAAAGAACACCTACAAAGCTCAGCTCAAGTGTATTTTAACCTAATGAACATTTCAAGCAGTAGTAAAATTGACCTTGTGTTAAGGCTCAGGAAAATGAGTTTTGAATAATACAGTTTTAAAGTTTAACTGTAATAAAGCACACATATCCTTACTGAATACTTGGTGTTGAGCCTATAAGTGCCCAGATTCTCACCTACTTTCCTGCCACTCTTCAGCACAGGCTACTTTGAGCATGCCCTGATAGTTGTTCACACATCTCAGTGCATCCGTAGCATTGAATTCTATTCCAAAGCCAGAGCCATGCTGGATCCTTAGAACGTTGTCTCCAAACATCATTTCAGGGAGGGATGGCATGTGCAGCTCATCAGCTAACCTGCACAGAAGCAAAGGTCAGGGAGTCCTTTATGCTCACCAGTCATTTCTGTCTCCTTTCCATCCCAACCGAACTCTGACTGTCCAGAATGAGTTGAGAAGTCCATGACAATAAAGAATCTATAAGATGCTTTCATCACCTACTTGTTCATCATCAAATCTCTGCAGCACTAAACTCAGCAAGACAGAGAGTGGGGAGGGATACATGGGGGAAGACCAAAGTGAGGAACCCAATAGTGATCACTGTTTTAAGATCATTAAGACCAATTCCAACTTCACTACTTGTAAATCTGATCCTCAAAACCATTCTGTGTGCTAAGAAAAAGCCCAGAGAGTTCAGGAGTACATGACTGCTAGTGTAACACCAGGCCTTTATCCAACATGCTAGACCATTTTCAACATGTCCTCACAGATGGGCAGCTTCACTAGAATATCTACAAGTCAGTCACAAATCAGCAACACATCGCTGTGTTTTGATACTGTGAATGGTATTGTTGTTGTTGTTTTGATATTTGAAAAGTTTGTCAAGAAAAAAATGAGATTGTTGTTGTTTACATTGGGACGTCTGGTTTAAAAAGAAAACGAAAAAAGTTGGCCAACCAACATGAAGTCTGCTTTGTCACACAGCACCAACTGATTGGCACTAAGTTATAAGCTGTCAACCTCTAAGTAGGGTGGGCTGTCCAGTTCACTGGCCCTTTTGAAAACTGGGTTGACAACTCTGGACTACAACCGACATGGAACAGCAAGTGTAAGGACAGTGGCACATATATCTTGGTGGTAACCAACAGCCCTCTAATTGGCCTTAAGGCCCACTCAACAAAGAAAGTTATGCTCAGTGCTAGAAACTTCACCAAGTACCTGGGACTAGTGAGGACATGAATCTTAGAGAACCTACAACTAAGCCAGAATAATACATATAATATGCACATAGGCATGCACACCATCACCATCAACCACAATAGTTAAAGAAAAGAAAAAGAGACCATGAATCTGAGAGAGCTAGTGGAAGGTTACATGGGAGGGCGGGCCAAAGGGAAGAGAAAAAACAATGCAATTATAGTTAATGTCAACAAATAAAAGATATGTTTCTTTTTTTTTTTAATTTTTTTTTAAAGCCAGTTTATAGCCCCAGTTAAAGGACTTCTCATTCTGGTTTTTAGTACCTGAGTTTGAATGGAGAGCCTTGCACCTGTTAGGCAAATTCGCTACCACTTAGCAGCAACTCTATTTTGTGTAAAGCTAGGGACAGTTACTTATTCACTCCTGGAAAACCAAGTTCTAAGTACATGCTGGCACACCTAACGAGCCTGATTACAACCTGAACTTCCAACTCAGGGATGAAAGTTCAACAACTTAACCAAAGGCAAACCCTGGAAACTTGGTCCAATATGCTTATTCTGGGTTGAACCAACCAGTTGTTCTGGTGTTTCTCTCCTTTATGAAGTCTGAGTGAACAGTCACAAGAAGTACAGTCAAGAGACACTGCGTGGGGACTGAAGAGGTGGCTCAGTGGTTAAAAGCACCAGCTGCTCTTCCAGAGGCCCTAAGTTCAATTCCCAGCAACCACATGGTGGCTCACAACCATCTATGAGATCTGCTGCCCTCTTCTGGTGTGTAGGAATACATGTAAATAACCACTGTAACATAGTAAATAAATAAATCTTTAAAGAGAGACAGACATAGCATGAAACCGAAGTCACAAGACAGAGGTGAAGTGTGAAGCTGCTAAGTAACAGGACAAAGAGGGGCATGAAGGGAACAAGGCAAAGATGGAAGTAAAGGAACTAGGGTAGGAAAGCTGTCCAAGTCCCTTCAGACAGACACACACACACACACACACACACACACACGCACATTCCACTGTTTTAGAAGTGATCTCATAGTATCCTACCTAAAATAATGTCTCCTGCCCAACTACCCTGCTTTATTTTTGTTTTGAGGAGGGGGGTCTTTTGTTTATTTTGCTGTTGTTTTTTGAGACAGGGTGTCTCTGTGTTACTGACCTGAACCCCTCTACCCCAAAAGACCAAGCTGGCCTCCAACTCAGAGATCCACCTGCCTCTGCCTCTCAAGTGCTGAGATTAAAGACCTGTACCACCATGCCAGCTACCTTGCTGTTTTTTATCACTTACCAATAGCTGGCATTAGAAAATACACAGTAAATGTGCACATATAAGAAACATATTTATATTCGTACCACTTCAAAAGACAACAGGTCTCACTTAGGTGTGGTGGTGTGTACCTTTAGTTCTAGCACTCAGGAGGCAGAAGAGGGTCTGTTAATGAAGCCAGCCTGCACTCCATAGTAAGTTCTATACCAACCAGACCTACATAGTGAGACCTTTCATCAAAACAAGAACAAAAAGCAAGCAACAGGGCTGGAGGGATGGCTCAGCAGTTAAGAGCCTTGACTGCTCTTCCGAAGGTCCTGAGTTCAAATCTCAACAACCACATGCTGGCTCAAAACCAACCATAATGAGTCTGATGCCCTCTTCTGATAATCTCAAGACAGCTACAGTGTACTCAGATATAATAACAAATAAATCTTTAGGACAAAGCGACTGGGGCCAACCGGAACAAGCAGAGATCCTGAGTTCAAATTCCCAGCAACCACATGATGGCTCACAACCATCAGTACAGCTACAGCATACTCATACACATAAAATAATCTTTAAAAAAAAAAAAGCAATCAACAACAAAAATATTCTGAATCTGGACCCAGTGGTGCACACCTTTAAAACCAGCACTGAAGAGGCAGGGGCAGGCAGATCTCTGTGACTTTGAAGCCATCCTGGTCTACATGAGTTCTGGGTCAACCAGGACTACACAGTGAGATCTTGACTAAAATAAAAAAACAAAACCTGCAGGTCTTAACATCTCATGATCAGAAAGTACAACACAAGGTTCCAACCAAGTACATTTTCCAGACATCTTATGAACCAAATCTTACTGATTTTAGAAACTTTAAAATATATTCTAAAGACTTCTTTTGTATTTTTTTAAAAGAAATATAAAACTATTCATTGACCACTATTTTTACACCAGATTTTACAATGACGTATGTAACATTTTGCTCATTATGTAACTAACTTTCCTGGCTTCTGTTGAACCTATAACACAAAAGATTGAGCATACATAGAAGATATGAGATAAAGCAAGCACGTACAGATCAGTTGTCTAGATTACAAGAGCTAGGACTCGAGACATGGCTCACAACCAAAAGAAAGATCACCAAAGCTGTTCATTCACCTAGGCCGCCAGGTCCTAAGTGTTCTACTCTGACAGGCTTCCCTGAATCAACACCTTCTAACCTTGCGATGAGGATTCCAAAAGCCAAGTCTTAGCTACCTGCTTATTAATCTATGAACTATCAACTTCTTGTCACTCTAACATAGAAAGTTTTTTGTTTTATGAAGATAAGAGATCAGCTTGGGGGGTAGTGGTGGCAGTACACACCTTTAGTCCCAGCACTCAGGAGGCAGATCTCTATAAATTAGAGACCAGCCTGGTCTATAATGCAAGTTCCAGGACAGCTAGAGTTACACTGAAAAATCAAAAATCAGAAGGATGAGGGAATGACGGAAGGAAGGAGAGAGGAAAGGAGGCAGGCTATCTGGCTGGCCTTATGGTTCATAAAAGTGTATATTTAACTATCTAAGTTGCTAGTTAAAATACACCAGGATTTGTCCAGTGTCTCCATCTGGGTAGGGATATTGTTGGCAAAGATAAATTTTTTCCTTTTGGGAATTCTGCAGATAAAGTGTTACATTAACATAAGTATAGATATATAGATAAGGCTCTGACAAGGCTGCTTTAAAATTATCTAATTTAAATTGTTAACTTTTCTGTGTCCTTAAGCAGAAAACATAAATCTTATTTTGCTATTTCTTGGCAGCAATCTTCACATGTAAGAACATATGTGCTGTGCCAAGTTAAACTGAGTGTGTAAACCTTCAGTAGCTCCAGAATGACGGCTCTATCCCTGAGTTATTCATATCCTTCTCAATTGGTTTCTAATCTACTACAGGCTAGAAAAACAAACAAATACACTTAATACTGTATAATAATAAAGAAAGATGAAAATAACAATTCAACTGTTAGGGCAAAGGACACATACAATGATGCCCTTCCGTCTAACTCTCGTGTGGTTATAATCATAAAGTACAATTTAAATTTGCTCTGAGTAAAATTCTAAGGGATGCTAAATAAAGCACAAGAGCTCTATGTAAATGCTCTATGACAGCACACAAGGCTTTCTTTTCCTTTTTCCTTGTTAAAACTTCTAGATTCTTGAACTAAATAGCTACAATTACTAGGTAGGGTAAAATAATACCAAAGAGACTGTATTCTTGAAAGGAGTGATGGCACATGCCTTTAAGCTCAGTTCTGTGAGTTCAAGGCCAGCCTGGTCTACACACTGACACCCTGTCTCAAAAAAAGAAAAAGTATATTCTTACAAGAAAATAGAAGGGGACTAGGCAGGAACAAGATTACCAGGAATCATATAGAAAAATGTCATCATGAAACCCATTACATATCAATATATGCTAATAAAACTTTTAAAGGTTACAGTTTTACATAAAGTCAAGAAAAGAGCTATGCACGATTATAGTCTTTCGAATAGCTTTTAAAATTATTTCCTAGTAGACACACCAAACTGGTCTTTGTGCATATATTAAAATCAATAATTTTTAAAAACCTGTATGATTAAATAAAATAGGTTTAAGAGGAAAGGAATACAGGTCTTTATATCTCTCTCATTTCTGAGTCATCAAAGACCCCTGACAGTTTAAAAATAAAAGAGTTTGAATATCGCCTAGGAGATGACTTAATGCACTACATTCCCACTTCTGCTGAACCCTGTGCTTTTACACGACTGTATCAATAATAGCTCTGAAGGAAAGATAATGAAGAGTCTGTTGCTTGTAAGGACAAAAACAAAAACTCTTCTGGTAGAAATGTCAACCTCTTGGAAATTTCAAAGCTGGTGAAAAAGAAACAATCCCATTGAAGAAAGAGGATAGAAACTAACACTTGCTGGCAGGGCTCTCAAGGAGACTCGCCTTCCACCCTGAGGCCACAATACCAGCTTACTAGACTCTCTACATTCCTCCCTGGGGCCATAAGCACACCTGTTCACTCACTAGACTTTCTAGGACACCTACATACTCCTTGGAGCTACAATCAAGCAAAAACATTGAAAGAATTTAATCAGATTTATACTTTCTGATTCAAATTATAAACCGTACAATATCTATACAAAATAACCCCAAATACAGAGAGGTTGGATTATATACACTAATAGTTATAACTTCTGTTATAATAGTGAAAAGGGTTGTATGCTTTTGTTTTTCCTCCCTGTAGCCCTGGATCACCTCCAACTCACAGATCATCCACTGCCCCTATCTCCGGAGTGCTGGGATTAAAGACGTGAGCCACCACAGCCCAGCTGCCTATTTTCATACAAGGACAAAATAAATGGTTCTACAGTCAGGCAAGGTGACACAAGCCCTTAATCCTACCATTTAGGGAGGGGGAGGCAGGCAGGTCAAGTTCAAGGGCAGCCTACCTACACATAGTGAGTACCAGGGCACCAGGACTATGTAGAAAGACTCTGTCTCAATTACCAATAACTAAGCCTGGTATGGTGGCTAATATTAGTTCCAGCACTCAGGAGGCAGAGGCAGGCAGATCTCTGTGAGCTGATGGCAGCTTGATCTACATAGTTCCAAGACAGCCAGGGCTATGTAGAGGTCTTGTCACAAACAAACAAACAAGACTAAATGGTTATACAACCATTTATGTAACCATATGATGAAATATTATAAAACCATTAAACTATTTAGAGGAAAGATGGGAAAATAGTTAAGATGTATATTAAGACAAAAACTGGGTACATACTCTATTTTACCTGTTGGTAACTGTTTCTAAGCTGCATATTTTTAAGATGGTTAAGAACAATGAAATGGCACACACATAAGTTTAGGTAAAATTTATTCTTAACCTTTAAGGGATGGAAAATATTAAATGACTAAAAGATTAAGTACAATGAAAGATTGATATCCACAAGATGAATCTGAAATATACAGGATTTAACTACTTTCCTGAATTAGACCAAATATGAATTAGCTCCAGGGGTTTTACCAGTTTATGTGGAAAAATTTAGTAGTTATACACAATACTCCAGCTACATAAGTAAAAGAAAATATGGTAGGTTGCTTCAAATGCTCTGTCTTTCAGTTCTATCACTGGTAGTATCTATTTGCTAAAGGCAAAACATAACATTAGAAATTAGGTGTTTGGGCCTTGTCTAAGATTTGGGGGATCCAGCCCCCTCTCCCACACCAGCCCCTAACCAGGCCCACATGCAATGCCGCGAAACACTCATACAACAAAAATAATTCTATTAAAAACATATTCTGAATTTATAACACTTGAAACAACTTAAGTTCTAAAAAGGATTCTTTTACATATGTAAATTTAAACAACAACAACAAAAAAGATCCCGAAGAGCCTCCCTTTTTCCTCTGACCCATCAGTTGGGCACCAAACTTAAGCACTTAATCTTAGCTTCTATCATCTCTTTCCTGCTTACTGGCCGCCTTTCCAGCTCTTCATCTTCTGCAACCAAGAAACCTTTCAGACACAGCCACGACGCATGTAGATAGTGACTGAAACTGCACCTGATGGCTATTATATAGAATTCAAACTTCTTAGCAAGACAGAGAACTCTCCAATGATGAGGGAAGCAACCCCCTGCCAGGACGCCCCCAAAGTTTTGTCAGAATACAGTTTAGGCATCCCCAAACACCTCAGAGCTTAGTCTGAGTGCTGGCTTTACCCAGCCATCCAGTCTTCAGACTTGATCAAGATTCTGCCCAGGTTGGGCTGGTGAGATGGCTCAGTGGGTAAGAGCACCCAACTGCTCTTCCAAAGGTCCGGAGTTCAAATCCCAGCAACCACATGGTGGCTCACAACTATCTGTAACAAGATCTGACTCCCTCTTCTGGAGTGTCTGAAGACAGCTTACATATAATAAATAAATAAATTAATTTAAAAAAAAAAAAAAGATTTAAAAAAAAAAAAGATTCTGCCCAGGTGCACTGACCCTCACGCGCGCGCGAACACACACACACAAACACACACACACACAAAACCTGTATACATCCTCATCCTGAACAGCCACACAATAATATAACGGTCTCTCGCGAAACTATGAATTCCTTGGGACTTTTATCTTTCATCTGCCCTATCTCAAGTGCTTATCACAGCACCTGATTTGCTAAAAACAAAAAACAAGCAACTGAAATCTTCATCTTAAACTGTCACACAGTAACGCCACACGGTCTCACGAACTCTGAAGTCCGTGGTACTCAATGGTTCATGTTCAGAACCTCAAGAGCACACCACAGAACCAGGGAAGCTAAAGGCTAAACAAAAATACCATTTCTGTCATTGCCCGCAAGGGAATAGGTCATCCGCGCCCAGAAAGGTTGCGCAGGCTTAGGTAGGAAAAAAAGGAGCGGCGAGGTCTAGGTAAAGTCCACCAAAACAGCCACGCTCAGTTCAACCCTGCGAAGCGACGGTTCCAGCAAGCAGAGGTCGCCGCGAGTGGGGGATAGGTCCATTTACTGAAGTTGTCAATCAACGGTCGGTCAGGGGTACCGAGCCTGAGACCCCAAGTACCGCGTGAGGGAGGATGCACCGAGCCCGTCACACCCCCCCAGCCCGGACACCGACCGGACCCGGCTCGGCTCGGCTCGGCTCTCCGGGCCCGGCCCGGCCCAGCCCCGCTCCACAGCCTCACTTTTCCACATCCGCAGACTTCATGATGTGGGTTTTGGACGCCGTCAGCTTCCAAGGCCCGAAGGAGAAGTCCTGGTGGCTGCTCTGAAAGCCGTGGATCATCATGGCAGAAGCGGAGCCGCAGGACCACTCGGAGCAAGCGCCTGCGGCAGCGGTCACACGATGGCCCTCCCTGCGGCGCGGCTCTGGGGCGCGTCCGTTACCATCTCGGCCCCGCCCCCTGCCGCCGCGCCGTAGGCCCGCCCTTCCGCCGTCTCTTCCGCCCCTCTTGGTTTTACTTCCGGGACCAGTCACTAGCTCAGGGTGGCTCACGTCTTACGTGGAGACGCTGAGGGGGTGGGGCTTAAGCGCCGGGGTGTCACCCCGTCCGGGTGTCGCCCAGGCGCGCCGCCCTGAAGTCTCCGGGTGACGTCACCCCAGAGTGAGTGTGGGAATTCGTCTTTCTGGATCCAGCGCCCCGAGCTTCTCTGCCTTACCTACTCCTTACAGACCGCTCCAAGCAGTGTCATCACCTCTTGTGCTTATGAGTCGTGGTGAAGAGGACATGCCCAACGTCGCTAGCGCTTAGGAAGCCCAGCACCAACAGCGGCCTTTGAGCCAATGGCAGATAGTAGCTCCTCCACCTTGCATCTCAGTGGAAGAGCCCCACTTTCTTACGGTGCAAACCGCCGAGGCCCTGTGTTTGATTCTGAGTACCGCGAAAGGAACGACAAATTATCCTTAGGATATTTTAAGATTTTTCTATCCGCACACAGGTGTAGTGGAAACGACACTGAAAGCTCCGTCCATGCTTGCAGTGCAACTGCGTGTATCTTTGGGCAAAACACAGCTGACTCTTTTCGGGCCCAGCTGCCTCAAAATGAGATGGTTTAATATTTGAGCATCTCAAAACTGTTCACCATCTCAATTCCAACACGCCCTCTCTTAATCATTCACTCAGTGTTTGTTTCATCGACTCTGGAACCGCTAAGCAGCGTTGTTGCATGATTTCTGATTCAGTTCCTACCTTGACTTCCTGAAAGTGTTAAGCCAAATAAACCTTTTCCTCCTCAGGTATTTTCTGTTTGTGTGTCTGTCCCAGGAAACCATCATCAATTTCCCCTGCCCAAGGTGTCTGGATTAATTCATTCCGTTGGCATCATGTCCTTGGTTCCTATATAGTTACTCTATTTACATTGCCTACGGAAAGTAGGGCATCTCAGCTTCCCCATGGGATAAAGCCGTTCATCCCTATAGTGGAGAGTTGTCTACCATCACTGACCTCCAGAGGTTGGCCCCTGACGCACTTCCCTAGGAGGCTGGGGCCCTTTCATTGATGTTACATTGTAACCTCACATCATCTAGATCTGCTAGAAGACCTAATAAAGGAGCAAATTACATGTAACAAAACCCATCCCCATTTCTTTCTGAAAGAGTTCCATACAGCCAGCCTAGGCTAGCCTTCAATTCATTATTGTAGCTAAGGAGGATCTTGAATTCCTGATTCTTCTGCTTCTTCCCAAGTGCTGGGTTTTTTTTTTGTGTGTGTGTGTGTGTGTGTGTGTGTGTGTGTGTGTGTGTGTATCACCAAGCCTCCAACATTTTTACTATATGAATTCTTCCTTTGAAATTTTCAGCATTAGGCCAAGAAAAAAATGAATCTCTGTGATTTTCAAAAACAGCCTAGTCTACATAGCAAATTCCAGGACTATGTATTCCTTGTTTCAATAAACAAACAAATGTGCCTCTAGTTCTTTCAGCCTAGGTCATGGAGGAGACTGAGTTTAGTTTCAATCATTCTACCTAACAGTAACAACAGGTCTGCTGTTCAAACTATCACACTAAGGAGAATCTCTCCTGACTACAACGTCATGTTCAATTGACTCTAAAATTACATCCCTCCATCTTTGAACCTACAATGTTGTATTTTCTTTCCATGGTTGTTTTCTGGAATTGTACCAGTGAAAACTGGCAAAATAAAGTGATTCTTTTGCAGTTAACAAGTTATCTACTTATCTTTGGGAACAAACATGGTTCAGCATTTACAACCAATGGGAAAGTGCTACCCAGATATCCTGACAAATCTTAACTGGCAGCTTGACTGGGGATTGAGATGCCTAAGAGATAAGGAAAACACACTACTGGGTGTGTGTGTGTGTGTGTGTCCAGAGGCAATGTATTATGAAGAAAAGACCCACCCTGAACAAGGACAGCACCATCCAATGAGATGTTGGTCTACATGGAATTTGAAAAGGTAGGAGAAAGAAGTCCATTAGCACAGCTATCCCATCTCCCTGCTTTATCTCTGCCTTGAAGCAAATTGCTTCTGCCCTAGGTCCACAGAAATCCAGCTGACTGTGGTCTGAAACTGTGAGCCAAGATAAGTCTGTCCTCTTTTAAGTCGTTCCTCTTGGGTATATGTCACAGGGATGGAAAAATTCCAAGTAACAGGGATCTGACGAAAACTAGTATGATACCCTCTTGCAGACTGGATACCCCAGTGAAGACATCCCAAAATCTCTAGGCTGATGTGTCAGAACCAACCAAGACAAACAAGGGTGGAAGATTTGGGATCAGGGTATTTATTCTTCCCAAATCTTCCTACTGCAACTCTAAATTTTTCTTATTTCATCTAATAAATGCCATACATTCATATAAGAGTTCACAATATAGTAAAATGAAGCTGCACGAAATCAGAAATCTCCCAGATACAATGACATCTAATTTTGTACTATGTGATACTTACATAGATAGTGATAGAAACTCCATGGTTTTATGGTTTATAGCACGCTAGGCCAAGGTTATTCTCCTATTTGCTTAATGATGCCCATGACTGTTTCTCTTTCTTTTGTTTTTTTCAATCTTTATTAGATATTTTCTTCATTTACATTTCAAATGCTATCCCGAATGTCCCCTATACCCTCCTCCCACCCTGCTCCCCTACCCACCCACTCCCCCTTCTTGGCCCTGGTGTTCCCCTGTGCTGGGTCATATAAAGTTTGCAAGACCAAGGGGCCTCTCTCCCCAATGATGGCCAATTAGGCCATCTTCTGCTACACATGCAGCTAGAGACTCGAGCTCTGGGGGTGCTGGTTAGTTCATATTGTTGTTCCACCTATAGGGTTGCAGATCCCTTCAGCTCCTTGGGTACTTTCTCTAGCTCCTCCATTGGGGGCTCTGTGTTCCATCTTATAGATGACTATGACCATCTACTTCTGTATTTGCCAGGCACGGGCATAGCCTTACACAAGACAGCTATATCAGGGTCCTTTCAGCAAAATCTTGCTGGCATATGCAATAGTGTCTGCGTTTGGTGGCTGATTATGGGATGGATCTCCGGGTGGGGCAGTCTCTGACTGGTCTATCCTTTTGCATGACTGTTTTTCTTAACAAGTGCTTGGAACAGGCTATTATGTGTGTTACCACTCTGTTGTCAAACTCACCCATCTTATTTTTTATATTTCTCATGTCTTTAAAAATCTACTCTGGGGCTGAAGAGATGGCTCAGCGGGTAAGAGCACGACTGCTCTTCCAAAGCTCCTGAGTTCAAATCCCAACAACCACATGGTGGCTCATAACCACCTGTAATGAGATCTGATTCCCTCTTCTGGTGATCTGAAGACCGCTACAGTGTACATATTTATAATAATAAATAAATCTTTGGGCTGGAGTGAGCCGGGCCTGAGCAAGCAGGGATGACCAGAGTGAGCAGAGGTCCTAAAAATTCAATTCCCCCCCCCAAAAAAATTCAATTCCCAACAACCACATGAAGGCTCACAACCATCTGTATAGCTACAGTGTACTCATATACATAAAATTAAAAAAAATCTGTTCTGTTGTTGGTCATGGTGGCACATACCTTTAATCTCAGCCTTCGGGAGGCAGATCTCTATGAGTCTGAGGCCAGCCTGGTCTACAAAGCAAGTTCCAGGATAGGCAGAACTGCAGAACTATGGAGAGAAACCCTATCTCAAAAACCAACAACAACTAGAAGGAGAGAGAGAGAGAGAGAGAGAGAGAGAGAGAGAGAGAGAGAGAGAGA
>NC_034594.1:137912241-137926822 GCF_900095145.1 Mus pahari
TGTGTGTGTGTGTGTGTGTGTTCCCGTGCCCCAAGGCAGACCTAATACAGAAGCAGTACCCCATTTAATGACCCCCCCCCCAAAAAAAAACAATGAGAAAGAAGCATTTCAGTGTCTCTAGCTAGGTGCAATAGAGATGCAATCTAAAGCCAAAGTTAACACTGTTGTATGTAGAGCCACAAAATAATCAAAGCAAGAGAATTTCTCCACACAAGCCCACCTCTAGATCTACACTCATAACCCAGAGCACACTTGTGGTGGTACACACCTTGCATCTCAGCAGGAGGGAGGTCACATCAAGACCAGTGTGGTCTTTGGTCTACATAGTGAGTTCTAGCCCAGCCAAAGCTACACAGTAAGACCTCAGCTTTAAAAAAATGAAAAAGATTTCTTACTCTCAGTTCAGCCGTTACAAGGCTTCTTTTCTTCGTGAGCATCTGGGTTGGTTATGACATTTGTCACCTATCTAGAGAGCCACTAAGTGGTAGGAAGCAGGTACCTGATTCACCTCTTACAGCTGCCCCCAGCTCTGGCTGTGATTGGTTCTCCCTTGATGACTTACTGTGGACATCAATCGCCTCTGCCATCAACGGCATCATTTATGTTGATATTAGGTATTACTTTTTATTTTGTTTATTTATTTGTTTTTTTTCGAGACAGGATTTCTCTATGTAGCCCTGGTTGTCCTGGAACTCACTCTGTAGATTAGGCTGGCCTTGAACTCAAAGATTCGCCTGCCTCTGCTTCCCGAGCGCTGGGACTAAAGGTGTGTGCCACCACTCTCTGGCTGTACTACTTTTGGGCATTACATTTGTGACTGTGTAAACATTGTGATTCTTGGTTGCATTTTTATTATATGTGTGCACATGAAGAGAGATTTAAGTGTGTGGCCTGTAACAGTAGCAAGTTTGTTGATGGAGCTTAGGTAAATAGCCCATTTTAGAGTCATTTATACAGAGAAACAGCTGCACGGCCTCACTCATGCCATAATTAATGTCAGGGAATGAGGCAACGATGAACATTTTATAGAGAATAGCCTTATTTTAGTATAAATAAATGGCATTTATTTGGGCTCTTAGGAAAATATAAACACTCAAAAGACTGATTCCGAATGTTATTTTGAGACTGTGAGAAAAATCACTGGCTTTAATCCCTTGTAAAAAAAAAAAAATACATGTATTTTTAAATGCCTTATATAGAAATAGCCTCTGGGGATAGACTTTTGTATGTTTATTTAATCCAGGTCATCAAAATACTGAGCTATAAAACTTGAGTAGAGGAGCAAAATGTTGTCAAGGAAACATTTACATACTGATGTCTGAAGATAACACTGAAGCACATGAACCTGGGATTAATAAAACAGTGGAACAGGGGAACAGGTTCAAAGCGAACTGAACCGAACCAAACCGAACCGAACCAAACAGAACAATCCTAGGAAGTAATGCTGGCTTTGTCCAGATGCTGCACCATCAAAACGCATCTCTTCCTTCCTTCCTTTCCTGTTTTTTGGGGGGATGGGGTGGGGGTGGGGGTACTATGGGAACGGGGACAGTTTATAAACAAAGATCCTGGAGGGACAAACAATAAAACATAAACAGCGTAAAATTTGGAGACAAATGAGTGGAGATAGGAGTGAGCCAAGAAGGGAAGGGTGCAGAAAGCTGGGCCTGAATCTAAGTGAGTTCCCACGGTGGGCTTGGGCCTCACCTCTGATGAAGACTCATGGGGCCGGGCATGCCCAGGTGGATGTGAGCCTGGAGGAGGACTCCCACCCATTCATCCCACTGCTGTCAAGTGAGGTTCTGCAACTGATGGGGAAGGCAACGGAAGAGGAGAGGAAAGTAAACTAAGGACAAAGAAAAGGAGACCATTCCAAGGGGCGACGTGTGATGAGACCCACCAGGCCAGGCTGAGCGGAACATGAAGAAGAGTTAGATTTTGGCAAATGGATCTTTCAACACTTACCATGAAATGGGGAAAGATCCAAACAGTTTCTTGGAGAGGAACTTCTGAAGGTTAGGGAACTAGAGTCAGGCTGCCTGGGTTTACATATTGTCTTCCTAATTGTGACATGGCTTCTACCATCCCTAGGAATACATTTATTCATTTATTATAAAATAGGTGGTCCTGCAAATTGATGGGTACAGTGCTGAACATCATTTGAATAAATAACCCCTTGAGCCCCTCCCAAAAGAATAAATAACCCCATACATTTTAACCTAGATATTTCTGAAGACTCAATTATTCCAAAATTTCAATGATGAAACAATGTTCCTGGGCTGGCCAGATGGCACAGTGCGTAAGAGCACTGACTGCTCTTTCAAAGGTCCTGAGTTCAAATCCCAGCAACCACATGGTGGCTCAAAACCATCCATAATGAGATCTGATACCCTCTTCTGGTGTGTCTGAAGACAGCTACAGTGTACTTACATATAATAATAAATTAATAAATCTTTGGGCTGCAGCAACTGGGGCCGGAGTGAACAGAGGTCCTGAGTTCAATTCCCAGCAACCACATAATGGTTCACAACCCTCTGTACAGCTACAGTGTACTCATATACATAAAATAAATAAATATATCTTTAAAAATAAAAGAAAAATGAAAAGAACAAAGAAACAATGTTCCTAATAATGGTCTTTAATTTATTTTTAAAATAAAATAATTTTGAAGGAGCTTTAAGTTAGATTCATCTCTCCAGTTCAAACTCTGGTAGGAAAAAGGCTTGAGCCAGAACTCAACTTCTCTTTCAGAATTTCCATGGTGTCTGGTTTCTATGGAGATAAAGAGCATCTATAACTCACATACAGAAAAATGTGGGCTGGATTAACACACACAAATGAGAATATGATGACCCAGAGTTAAGAATACTTTACCCAGCTTTCCATGTCGAAATAGGAAGAACCATCAATAAAATCCTTTCCTTACATTTTAACACCATGGCTACACCTTCCACAGGCGCCACAGAACCAAAGCGCAATTCCGAGGGGCTGAGTTTGCATAGCCTGTGTCACTGTGATACCCAGAATCTACTTTCTGATGTTCACTTACCACCACATACATCCCAGCCCCCTCGAAATTTCAAACAACTTCCAATCCTCCACTTATTTCCTCACTAAGGTGAATAAATCTATTGTCAAAATTCCTCTTTAATGCAACAGAGACATTTTTCTTCTTTATATTTGTATTTTCAAACCCATTAGGGGACTGTGAATTATATAACAAGCACTCACCCACAAATCAAGGGAATAAACAGACTAGTGTGTGAACAGGCTAGATTTAGAAGGTCCGAGAGGGTCAAGGCAGCTCATGGGATGCGGACACATCCCCTCAGGAGAAGTCTGATGACAATCTAGCTGGGGTGCTCTAGGTTGTGGGAAGAATGCAAAATGAAAAGAACTAGGCCACACAGACACCCACAGAGGACTGGAGTCAGGGCTCTAATTCCATAGCAGTAAGTAGAGGAGGCAGGCACCTGCACATAGAAAGTGTTTATGTCATATAAGCAAAGGCCTCAAAGCACCAGGCACGGAGAGAAGAAAGACAGGTTCATTACTATATGCAGTGGACTGGCTGGTTTTGTGTGTTAACTTGACACAGGCTGGAGTTATCACAGAGAAAAGAGCTTCAGTTGGGGAAATGCCTCCATGAGATCCAGCTGTAAGGCATTTTCACAATTGACAATCAAGGGGGGAGGTCCCCTTGTGAGTGATGCCATCCCTGGGCTGGTAGTCTTGGATTCTATAAGAGAAAAAGTTGAGCAAGCCAGGGGAGCAAGCCAGTAAGTAACATCCCTCCATGGCCTCTGCATCAGCTCCTGCTCCCTGACCTGCTTGAGTTCCAGTCCTGACTTCCTTTGGTGATGAACAACAACGTGGAAGTGTAAACTGAATAAATCCTTTCCTCCCCAACTTGCTTCTTGGTCATGATGTTTTGTGCAGGAATGGAAACCCTGACTAAGACATGCAGATTCTCTGCCATGGTACAAACAAGGATGGAACTCAGTGATCTGAGATTCCCATCCACTCTCTATGTCCTCTTGTTTAGTTTGTGCAGGCACACATGGAAACACAAGCCTGCACTTTCAGTGCTGGGATGCCAGAGGGAAACTTGAGGAAGACTCTCTCCTTCCATCGTGTGGGTCCCAGGACTAGAACTCGGGTCATCAAGCTTGGTGGCGAGTGCCTTTATACAGGCAGTTCACAAATTCTAGGGGGAAGAGAGGATGTAAAAGAAAGACTATACAATGTCAGGAGCTGAGAGAAGAGCAGAAGTTGACTTCATCTAAGTTTGTCTATCCCTGACTGTCCCTTGTGGCACTACTTGGAAATAAGATGAACTCATTAGTGAAGCAGAAAGAGAAGCCATCCATTTCAGATTGGTCACATGGCTTCAGGGAAATGTACTGGCTGGCTCAAGTTGCAGAACAACAACAACAACAACAACAAAAGTTGGTCCAGATGATATTGGACTCTATTATTACATAAACATGAAAACAATTATCTTTTCCTAACAGAATCAAAACTAATTGATTTTTGTATAATTCTAATTCAGTTTAATAAGCATTTCCTAATAAAGGCACAATTAGGGAGTCAATTTAACTGTACTATCATGTTATTCTCCCATCTCTTTCCAATTAACTATCCCCCCTAAGAAATAGCTCTGTTCTCCCCCTAAAAGTACATCTGGTGTTAAATCCTCTGGGAGCGATAGTGGTTCCTCCCTAAACAACTGTCAGGGTGTTGGAAACCAAGGGTGCTTACTCAAGCTTGGCCACAAACCAGGTCTGTCAAGATGTGTCAGGGTGTATGAGCCTTTTCCCTCCCTAAACACTAATAAAATCTCCGAGGGCTAGCTGAGGTTGTTTCAAGGACAGTTATGTAAAACAAAACAAAACTGTGTGTGGTGACTGGAGCCTGAGTCAGCAGACCGGCTGCATTTTGGCTTTTTAAAGACTGCTTCTGGATTGTAATAGTAAAAGTAGTCTCGAAAAGATACAGTGTGCACTCGACCCCTCCCACAGTGCTCCGGAAACCCTGTGAGTTCAGGTCCTTCTTCACTAGAGTCTTAAGAATAACTCAGGCTGGGTGGTGGTGGCAGTGGTGAAGGTGGAGGCTTGAGCCTTCAATCCCAGCACTCGGGAGGCAGAGGCAGGCAGAGCTCTGTGAATTCAAGGCCAGCCTAGTATACAGAGCAAGTTCGAGGGCAAACAGGGCTACAAGAACAGCTAAAGAATGGTGTCCAAGGTAAGCATTTCATACAGAAGTCCTACGTTCACATGCCTTTCACAGTCAGCCATCTCGATAAGACCATATTGTTCTGGGCGTTCCTGAACAGGAACCAGGCATTTCTAGGTATCTGAAGTTGGTTGGTTGGTGCTAGGTTAAGGAAAGAGAAGGGGAGAGATTAAGGATGCAGACAGGTACTAGATTAGGGGTAGGGATGGGTCATAATGCCCAGGAGCAGCCACTTTAAAATTATTACATGGTGTCTTAGTCAGGGTTTCTATTCCTGGACAAAACATCATGACCAAGAAGCAGTTGGGGAGGAGGAAAAGGTTTATTCAGCTTACACTTCCATACTGCTGTTCATCACCAAGGAAGTCAGGACTGGAACTCAAACAGGTCAGGAAGCAGAAGCTGATGCAGAGGCCATGGAGGAATGTTCTTTACTGGTTTGCTTCCACTGGCTTGCTCAGCCTGCTCTCTTATAGATCCAAGACTACCAGCCCAGGGATGGCACCACCCACAAGGGGACCTCCCCCTTTGATCACTAATTGAGAAAATGCCTTACAGCTGGATCTTGTGGAGGCATTTCCCAAACTGAAGCTCCTTTCTCTGTGATAACTCCAGCCTGTGTCAAGTTGACACAAAACTAGCCAGTACATGTGGGGCAGTCAAAGGTAAATACCAGGGGAAGGTTGGAAGGGATGCCTGACTGACTGCATCTCATCCAGGACAGCTCATTCACGTTGCCTTTGTATTCAAGGCATTAACACAGATAATATTGCTTTGGTTGTTGCTTGAGACAGGGTCTTTCAACGTAGGCCTGGCTGTTCTGGAATTCACAATGTAGACCATGCTGGCCTCAACTTCATAGGGATCTGCCTGTCTCTGTTTTACAAAGGCTTGGATTAAAGGTGTGAATCACCATGCCTGGCTCAATGCAGATAATATTGTAAAAGATGAATATGGTGGTACACATCTATAATCCAGTATTTGTGAGTCTGATGAAGAAGGATGAGTTCCAGGACAGCCTAAATATCTGTGTAGAAAAATCCCCACCGTAAAACAAAGAACAAAGCACCCAGCCTGATGTGATGGTACATGCCTTTAGCCCCAGCAGTCAGCCTGGTCCACACAGTGAGTTCCAGGACAGCCAGAACTATATGAGAGACCCTGCCTTAAAAAACAAAACAAAACAAAAATAAAAACAAACAAAAAACCACCCATAGTACATGCCTGTAATATCAGCATTGTAATTGGAAAGTGGCAGCCTGAAGATCAGAAGTACATTCTCAGAGGTTTGCTTGAGTGTAAAAGACATTACTTTTGACCTTGGGGAATGGGCAAGGGTAGTAAGGAAAGGAGATGTATACGTATTGACAGGCATAGAACAATCCATGTGAGCCGGGCGTGGTGGCACATGCCTTTAATCCCAGCACTCCGGAGGCAGAGACAGGCAGATTTCTGAGTTCAAGGCCAGCCTGGTCTACAGAGTGAGTTCCAGGACAGCCAGGGCTAAACAGAGAAACCCTGTCCCGAAAAAACCAAAAAAAAAAAAAAAAAAAAAAGAACAATTCATGTGTATCACCTTTGTGAGAGTAAATTATCCACGTCCCGTGGCATGTCTGCCACATAGACACGTCAGATGTGTGATCAAGGAGAGAACAAGGGGTGTACCTCAGGGGCTCAGAAAAAGGGGTGGAGCCTAGTGTCAGAAAAGGAAGAGCAGTGTCTGTGTTAAGGCAAAGCAGGAGTTAAATCACACAGGAGGAAGAAAAGAAGCCTTCCAAGTGCTAATCTGCTGTATTCAGAAGTAGACAGCTGAGGTTGTTCACAAGCCTAGAAAAGGAACAGAAGCAGTGGTCAGTTACAGACAGCCACGAGTGCCATACAGACTGCTGGGTTTCTGCTGAAGGAATTCATAGTAGTAAAGCTTAAAATAAAAATTAATATTTTCATAAATTAATGTATCATGAGTATTTTTAACATTTATTTTACTTTCTGCTTATTTATCATTTGTGTCTGTCTATGTGTTTGTCTGTCTGTCCTCAACTTTTGTGGAGGCAGATCTCTACTTCTACCTTTTTGTGGGATTGGGGATTAAACTAGGTCTTGCTGGCAAGGGTCTTTAGCTGCTGAGCCACATCGCCAGTGCTGAATGTTTTGAGACATGGTCTCGCCCTGTAGTCAGGCCAGCCTTAAACTAAAGTTCCTTCTGCTTCAACCTTCCATGTACTGAGATAGCAGGCCCGTGCCACCAAGCCTGGCTACTGTTTAGCATTTCTCATGTGCTTGGTCCATGAGGGCTACCCACAGACCTTTACCTCTGAGGAAGGTGCCATTTCCTAGAGCCTAGAGCGTTCAAGTCTCTTCCTGAAGACCACAAGAATTAGGATTCACACCAGTACCATTTTCTTCCTGCAAGCACCCGGGTTAGCTCCTTTTCTGTTGAAGCAAAAGGCTCTAGACAATGATAGTTTATGGATTAGAAAATCTCAGAAGAAATTTGTTTTTCTCCTCATAAAAATCAATTCAATTTTCCCTTGTCTTTGCCCTCTTCTGGAACATTCCACTTGCATACTTTTTTTTTTTTTTTTTGAGACAGGGTTTCTCTGTATAGCTCTGGCTGTCCTGGAACTCACTCTGTAGACCAGGCTAGCCTCGAACTCAGAAATCCACCTGCCTCTGCCTCCCAAGTGCTGGGATTAAAGGCGTGCACCACCATGCCCGGCCCACTTGCATATTTAATTTGTATATGTTTATATATTTAACCCACCACCATAGCTAGAGTTCTACCATCTACATTTTAAACTGCAATGTACTGTTGGAGTACTCTTATATTTTAAATATTTTAATAGTGTATATCAACTATACAGAATAACGGGTTTATTCTAACATTTTCATCTGCATAGAAAAGTTGTTTGATCATGTTTACCTCCCTGTTATCCACTCTTACTCCCCTGCTGTCTACTTATTTCCCAATTCTCCTTTTCTTACTTTTGTTTCCTTAGATCCCGCACACGAGAGAAAATATGCTGTATTTCATCTTTCTAGATCTGGCTTACTTTTCTTAACGCAGTAATGATGATCTCCCCTTCCATCCATTCCTCCTGTGAAAACAATGGTTTAATGTGTATGTATAAGATAGATAAAGACATAAAGAATGTCCACTCCCTGGGGTACTGGGCCCATATATGCATTTCAACTTAATCAATCCATGTTACCTCTGCTTTCCAATAGCTAAGGCAATATATATTTTCCCTAGTCTCTGAGGGTATGATGCCCTGGTTCTAAATGTTAGTCTGAAAGTTAAATATGAGGGCACAGGCCTATCATCCTAACACTTTCAAGGTTGAAGCAGGGGGATCATGAGTTTGAGGATAGCCTAGGCTATACAATGAGACCTTAGTTCAAAAAAGCCTCTACCCAAAAGTAAAAATGCAAGCAAATACGTAGAACGTGCTATTCTGGGGACAAGCTACTGATAGAAACATTTGTTTAGCAGGCGTTGGGACCCAGCTGTGACAGCCACTTCAAAGCTCTATGTGAAAGCTTTGAATAGGAGAGAAAAAAACCCCTTCACTGCAGGGCTGGTGAAGAAATGTGTAATGGGCAAGGAACAGCCACTTCATGGGAACTCCCCTTACCAAAGGCTTCCAGTGTAAACATTTCTCCTCATAATCCAACAGCCTTGTGTAAGTAGCACACACGTCCTGAAAAACACCATCCAACCTCAAATTTTATGTTCCATTAGCTGTCCATCTCACTGTAACAGTTGTCTCGAGCTGGAGAGATGCCGGAGCAGTTCAGGACTGTGGCTGCTCTTGAGAGGATCTGGATTTGAGTCCGAGCCCCGACATGTGACTCACAACCTTCTGTACCTCCAGTTCTAGGGAATCCAACCCCTTCTTCTGACTTTGGTGGGCACCAGGCACACACATACACACTGGCAACACACACACACACACACACACACACACACACATGAAATAGAAGAAATCTTTTAAAAAATTAAGCTATCTTTTCTCAAAGTTTTTTTTTTTTTGGTGGGGGGGGTATTAGCCTAGTTATAGGGGAGGCCATTCATGATGGGACATTTTACATTTAATCTTAAAGTAGAGAAATTCTTTTCTTTTCTTTTTTAATTACCATCTTTTTTTCTTCTTTAAAGATTTATTTATTTTTTTAATATGATAGCTGTCTTCAGACATACCAGAAGAGGGCATCAGATCCTATTATAGATGGTTGTGAGCCACCATGTGGATGCTGGGAATTGAACTCAGGACCTCTGGAAGAGCAGTCAGTGCTCTTAACTGCTGAGCCATCTTTCCAGCCCGAAAAGTGATTTTTCAACAGAACGTTTTAAATTCAGTTTTAAGTCTATATATAATGTGCGGCATAGGGCCATCACCAAAGCTGAAATTGGAATGATTCTTGCAGTTATATTATTTTTCTCCAAAATTATTTTTTTTCTTTTTGAGACAGGACCTCACTTGTAGCCTTGGCTGTCCTGAAACTCAGAGAAACCCACCTGCTTCTATGTTCCTAGTGCTTGGATTAAAGGCACGGACTGCTACTCGGTGACGTTTCTATCATTCATAGCATTAAAAATACTTCAGTAAGTCTAAAACTCCTGGAAAGAGAAAGACATTATTACATTGTATTCGAGATTAGTAGAAGTATTTGTTTGTTTGTTTGTTTTTGGCACTCGTATTGGCACTACATGTGTCCCTTCTTGTTTGCCTTCCCGACCATCTTCTGCTGCTTCTTATCCTTTCCTTTGTTTCTTCCTGCCTCCATTTCCCGTCAAAGTTCCCAGAGTGGTTCCCAGAGCAGCTTTTGCTCACTGCTTGGCTGGCACCTCGTCCCCAAGCCATAAAATGTGTCTTCTCCAGATCCAACTTTGGCCACTAGGGGACCTCTGCTCCCTTGGCCTGAAAGGAGTGGGGGAAAAAAAAAATCCAAACCTAACAAACAAAAAACAAAACAAAACAAACAGACAAAAACCTTTTCGTCACTATTTTCTCCCAAACCAAGGGCAAATACAGAGAACTAAAGAGAAGGCCCAGCAAACAGCCAACAAGATTTTCGAGTTTAAGGTGATGAAAGAGGACTGTTCATTGTCACAGCTGATGGGTCGCAGCCTTGTCCTCTGGCCATCACAGGAGAGCTGGGAAACTCGCTGTCTCTCAGCACTTCTTGTCTCAGTCTTGTCTCACTAGGCGTGACCTCATTACCTGGAGAAGATTTTCCAACCTGCGCCCCTCTCCACCCTGCGACCTCCTCTTCCATCCCTCCTACCCCTTTCACTCCTACCTCCAACCTCCTCCTCTGCTTCAGTCCTGATCTCCTTGCACTGGCCAGGAGGGGAAGCTGGGCTGCCTGCTTCAGGTTAGGGTTTCCTTAGCCCTCCAGGAGGGCTCGGTGAGAGCACAGTCAAGGTTTGTTTTTCTTTCTTTCTTCGAGACAGGGTTTCTCTATATAGCCCTGGCTGTCCTGGAACTCGCTTTGTAGACCAGGCTGGCCTCGAACTCAGAAATCCGCCTGCCTCTGCCACCCGAGTGCTGGGATTAAAGGCGTGCGCCACCACGCCCGGCCCTAGCTACTTCTAACTAGACGGAAAAAGATAAAAACTCAGTCCACTTCCCTTCATTCCTTAGCCCTGTTGTGCTTTCCGTTTTGTTGGACTAGAGAGCTCTCCCCTCGGGGCTTTTCCTGACTAAGTCCTGTGCTGTTGTAGAGTTGCTTGTCTCCTTGTCCAGTCTTTCCTTCTTGATGATCTTATAGAAACCAAGCCTTTAGGACCTGCGGTTCATCACCAGGATTCACGTGGTACAAAAAGAGAGCCCACTTGTACAGTTGTCTTCTTGACTTCTATGTACTTCTTGATGGCACACGCAAGACACCTCCCCACCCCACCCACCCACCCATACAAATAAATAAATAAAAAGGTCGGTGTGTGACGTGATATTTTAAAGACCAATGGCAGTAATAGAACGTTGTGAATTTAGGGTCAGCGAGATGGCTCAGTGGGTAAAGGAGCTTGCCACCAAGCCTAGCAACCTGAGTTCAATCTCCAGAACCAACAGAGAGGAAGGGGAGAACCAACATCTGCTGGCTGCTCACTGACCTCTCTCTAAACACGCAAACACGCTAAATAAATATTTAAAAATATTTAAAGAAAACTGTTAATTTGATGTGTTAATTGCATCGTGATATAGAGTTCTAAAGCTGAACAAGGCCCGTGGAAAAAGAGACCTTCGAAAAGGTTCAGGGCTGCACTGGAAAAAATGGATTCACGTATGTATGTACGTAGGACGTGAAGATGGAAGTGAACTCAGGAACCGACGGGACTAAGGGAGGAGGAGGGGAGAGACAGGTAGAGTCCAAGGCTAGCCTGGTCTACAGAGTGAGTTCTAAGACAGCCAGGGGCTACACAAAGAGACCCTGTCTCAAAACAAAACAAATAACTTGAACTCACAATGGGCACTGCTAGCACCGGATTCAGTTCAAGTATCATTTTTTTATCATGTGTAACTAAGGTTAATAAGAAATGGCTTGTTCCAGTTCTAGGTCAGAAAATCTAGAAAATGTATCTGGAGCATCTTCCTTTGCCAGAAAAAGAGATTTCAAAGACACGGAGGCTGTTTCAGAAGAATAGAAGAGATGCTATGAAGGGATAATTTAAACATCAAAAACAGCGGTAATCACATGGAATTGTAAGGTTTCCAATAAGGAGGAAAATGTGGTACAATTTTATAAAAATTCCTGGTTGCTAGGCAACCAACTCATTCCTCTGAGAAATTAGTAAATAAATGAACAAGTCAAACATTTGTTTACATTGCCTTATAGGAATTACATTTCAAAGTGTAACAATGGATGGTATTCCTGTTTGAATGCCATAGAGAACCATTAAGGAAAGTACTTCTTAATAGAAAATTCCCAACGTGCCTGGGGATGTAGTTCCATGGGTAAAGTGTTTTCTGGCCAGCATAAGGCCCTGCATTCTGTAAACCTGGTGCCGTGGCACATGCCTTTGACCCCAGCACATGTAGGTGGGGGTAGAAGATGCCAGAAAATCAGTGCAGCAAGAAGACTAGGATTCAAAATTCTCCACTCTCAACTTTTAAAGAAATCATGGTTGTAGCAACACAGGAGAGCGAGCAGTCTCCCTACCCCACTATGGTTTTTATGTGGGCTTCTTGGCTAGCTCAAAGAATCCAATTAATACAGGAGCTCGTTCCCAAGAGAAAAATACTAAAGCTCCAGTAAATGTATATTTACAGAGGTGTCTTTACAAGACAGTCAAGGCTGAAGAGATCCAAATGAGGCTGCTTTTGTAGTTTTTAAACAAAGGCTAGCACACTTGGGAAAGAAGAGCAGGACAAATGGGTATCTTGACTAAGGCAGTGTCTTAGGGTTTCTATTGGCTGTCTTAGAACTCACTCTGTAGACCAAGCTAGCCTTGGACTCTACCTGACTCTACCTCCCAAGTATAGGGATTAAAGGCCTGTACCACTGCACCCTGCCTGAGTTCCTGTTACTTCTATGTTGTCTTTTCCTTGTGCCTTTTAAATGATAGGACCAGGCAATTCACTTAGGAAGAATTAAACAAACACAGTTACATACTGACATTTTCCATGTAAATGAGTTTTTGTAGGTTTTATTTATCTGCTTGAATTTTACATTTGAACTTTTTTCTTAAGTTAAAAAAAAATCACAAGTCCCACATTGTAAACAGAATTATTTACTGCTATTTTTTTCCCTGTACAATTTATGGAATTGTTTCAAACAGCCACAAGAGATTCATTTGTCTTGTCATTCCTTATGCCACCAACTTAAGACAACTAAATGTTAAAAGAATTGAGTTTGTTTATATTAAAGATATTTTCTACCCTTGACTATATCCTACTAGGGAAGTTCTGCCACAATACTATAATCCAAACTCACTTGAAATTCTTTCTCTGTGTTGTTGTGGCAGATTCACAAACATGGCCAGAAACTTTGACTACCTTGAGGTTCCATTTCTATGATGTCATTGTGTAATGTGACAGTTGTCCTTTCAATACATGGCAATATTGTCCAGACGCGCCTGACCTAATCACATGAGTTCCTAAAAGCAAAAAGTTTTCTCTGAAAGGGGAATTATGGGGAATCCAAAAAGGTCTCAGTGAGATACACACAGGCTAAGCTGGAGAGATGGCTTAGTGGTTAAGAGCACAACTGACTGCCCTTCTAGAGGTCCTGAGTTCAATTCCCAGAAAAAACACATGGTGGTGGTTCACAACAATCTGCAATGGGCTCTGATGCCCTCTTCTGGTGTGTCTGAAGAGAGCAATCATGATTTTTTTTTTTTTTTTAAAGCTGGAAGGAAGGAAGGAAGGAAGGAAGGAGGGAAGGAAGGGAGAAAAACACAGGCCTTTGCTGTGAGATGCAAGAGTTCACACGAGGAGGAATGAAGATGGCTTCCAGGAGCAGAGATGGGCCTGCTAGTCACCAGAGAGGAAATGGAAACATCTCAAGCTCCCGACGGCCAGGAGGAGGATTCTGGTACAGAACTGGGGAACTGGAAACTGATTGTCCTCAGAGCTTCCATGTAAGCTCTAGGCTTAGCTGAACTCATGAACTTAGAAAGTGCTGAGTCCATCTGGTCTCCTCCCCACCCAGACATCACAAGTAGATGCTTTCAGACATCACAAGTAGATGCTTTCAGCGGCTAAGTTGGTGGTGATTTTCATGCATTGGTAGAAAACTAGTAAGAAGTTCCTAGGCTATCAGAGATGTCTTAGTCAGTGTTCCACTGCTGTGAAGAGACACCGTGACCAAGGCAACGCTAATCAAAGAAAGCTTTTAGTTGGGGGCTGGTTTTTGGATCAGTTTCAGAAATTTAGTCAATTCACGTCATGGCAAGAAGCATGGTGGTAGGCAGGCACGGTGCTGGAGAAGTATCTGAGAACTTTATCCTGATCTATAGGCAAGGACAAGGGTTGGATGGATGGAGAGGAGACATTCTGAAACCCACCCCTCAGGGACACACTTCCTCTGACAAAGCCACACCTCCTAATCCCTTTAATCCTTTCAAATAGTGCCACTCCCTGGGGACTAAGCATTCAAATAACTGGCCTAAGGATGGGGGCCATTCTTATTAAAGAACCACAAGCTTTGATTCCATTTCCAGAGGTCATTTCTTTTTCTTTTAGAGTTTGCTTTTGTTAGTTTTATAAAATGTAGACTTAAGTTCCAAATTCAAAATCAAACATCAAGTCGGGTGTGGTGGCGCACACCTTTGATCCCAGCACTCGGGATTAAAGAAGCAGAGGCAGGGGGATTTCTGAGTTTGAGGCCAGCCTGGTCTACA
>NC_034594.1:137928405-137938850 GCF_900095145.1 Mus pahari
GAGAGAGAGAGAGAGAGAGAGAGAGAGAGATCAAGCACTAGTGAAACTGCTCTAGGTGATATGTGTATAGCCTGTAAAATCATAGGTGACATCACTCCAAGGTAGACCCAGAGCAGATCTAAGTCCACCTTCTGGGAAGCCAATATGGAGGAACATTTGGCTCTGCTTCTTATGGTGACCATTGGTTTGCTAGCACTACTTAGCCACATTATGCCCATGTCTTCCTTGGTAAGAGCCTTCCTGCACAAGTTTCTGTCTTCCTATTACTGTCTAATCATTGACTCCTTCTTGGGCGTTGGTTAAAGATGCTTCTTGTTCTTGTACGTGGCAGTTAGTGCAGACACTCATAACATGTCAAACTTCTGTGACTAGCTGTCAAGTACTCAGTCCTAAACAGGACATGTATATTATCAATCCTAAAGCCCAGGGAACACTGTGGAAGAGGCAGAATCATCATCCTCTGAATATGCCAGGGTATTGTAATCAGGAATACACTGCAGTCACTGGTGCTTGCATGAGACCTTCCCAGAACAGAGTCTTTCAACCTAGCATGGACTAAGAAGTGGATTATGGGCTCCATCCCTCCAGGAGGAGTTATTGGCAGTTCATGGTTGCCAGGGGGAGGTGATGCCATATCCTTAGATGGTATAGTCATGGTAAACTGCCATGGTAAATAACTCCCTACCCATGCTGAAACAAGAAACCCCAATAATTTCAGTGGGGTAAATAAATATGTAAATAAGGACATGGAGGTAGGAGAGGGCCTGCTATGAAGTGGGGTTGGCAGGAGTGAGGAGGGAGTAAGAGGGGGTAATGGGGTGAATATGGTCACAACACACTGTATATGAGAATGAAATCTGAGAAACTATGCTAAGGTCTAAAAATTAATTTTAAAAAATCCCCTCCTGAGAACCATCAGTGGTGAAGTATCCACTTGCAGAGAAACCTTCATCCAGGTCAAAGGGTACAACCAGGACTTAACATTCTCTCTCGCTCTTTTTTTTGTGATCTGTTTCTTTTTTCTTTTACGTTTGTTTGTTTGTTTGTTTATTCATTTATTTCTGTGTGTAGACCTGACTGTCCTGAAACTAACTATGTAGACCAGGCTGGCTTCAAACTCAGAAATCGACTTGCCTCTGTCTCCCAAGTGCTAGGAGACATCCCAACTAAAGTTGTAGGCCAGCACATCTAGATACTTATTTATTTTATGTGTACGAGTGTTTTGCCTGCATGTTTGTATGTGAACCACATGTGTGTCTAGAACCCATAGAGGTCAGAAGAGGGTGTCAGATCCCCCGGAACTGAGTCTTTCTGCGGCTGTTTGGAACAGAGTCTAGGTCCTCCAGTGCTCTTGACTGCTAAGCATTCTCTCGGGCCCTCTGTGCACTCTGCTTCTTAAGTTTGGGCTTCACATAGTTCTACAAGGAGGGAAGAAACTAGTTTTCTGCTTCATTGTTTCATTCGTGATGCTGGGGATTGAACCCAGATTTTTTTTTTTTTCTTTTTGAGACAGGGTTTCTTTGTATAGCCCTGGATGTCCTGGAACTCACTTTGTAGACCAGGCTGGCCTCGAACTCAAGAAATCCGCCTGCCTCTGCCTCCCGAGTGCTGGGATTAAAGGCATGCGCCACCACACTAGGCTTTGAACCCAGATCTTGTGCACACTAGGCAATGGCTCTACTACTGAGCCACACCCTCAGCCACAGTTGCAAACATCCTAAAGACGTCACTTGAAACAGGTGGATGCCTCCTGTCTCCCTGCCAGCCAATCACTGTGACTACAAAGAAGTGGGAGATGCGGAGGAGCAGAATCTGCCCAGAAGCTGGAAAAGAAGTCAAGGTCAGGTGACCCGCATGGCTGATCCCCAGGAAAAAGCCACCGTTTTTTCAAGGGAACTTAGTTGGCATGCTTTCTGCAGAAGGGAGTGTGTAGATGCTCAACAGCAAACAGCAGAGTGCTGGTGTACTGGTTAGTTGTGTGTCAACTTGACACAGCTGGAGTTATCACAGAGAAAGGAGCTTCAGTTGGGAAAATGCCTCCATTAGATCCAGCTGTGGGGCATTTTCTCAATTAGTGATCAAGGGGGGAGAGGCCCCTTGTGGGTGGTGCCATCTCTGGGCTGGTAGTCTTGGTTCTATAAGAGAGCAGGCTGAGCAAGCCAGGGGAAACAAGCCAGTAAAGAACATCCCTTCATGGCTTCTGCATCAGCTCCTGCTTTCTGACCTGCTTGAGTTCCAGTCCTGCATCCTTTGGTGATGAACAGCAGTATGGAATTATAAGATGAATAAACCCTTTCCTCCCCAACTTGCTTCTTGGTCATGATGTTTGTGCAGGAATAAAAACCCTGACTAAGACAGCTGGCTACTTCTTGTCAATTTGACACAGACTGGAGTCCTCTGAGAGGAGAGAACCTCAATTGAGAAAAAGCCTCCATAAGGTCCAGCTGTAGGGTATTTTCTTAATCAGTAATTTGATGGGGGGGGGGTGGTCTCAGCCCATTGTGTGTGGCTCCATCTCTGGGCTGGTGATCCTGGGTTCTTTAAGAAAGCAGGCTGGGTAAGCCATGAGGAGCAAGCCAGCAATCAGCACCCCTCCCTAGTTTCTGCATCAGCTCCTGGCTCCAGATTCCTGACCTGATTTCCTTCAATGATAGACTGTGATGTTGAAAATGTAAGTCAAATAAACCTTTCCTGGCCTCACCGTGTTATTGATCATAGTGTTTTATCACAAAGTAATAACACTAACTAAAGGGCTGGAGAGATGACTCAGCGGTTAAGAGCACTGACTGCTCTTCCAGAGGTCCTGAGTTCAAATCCCAGCAACCACATGGTGGCTCACAACCACCTGTAATGGGATCTGATGTCCTCTTCTGATGTGTCTGAAGACAGATACAGTGTACTCATATACATTAAATAAATAATTAAAATGTATTTGAATTAAATCAGGAATGCTATAATTAATTCATCTAGCATTAATTCATGAAAAGTTCATCTTCGTGTTGATCCACAGGGAATCTGCTCAATAGGGTGGGCCAATGTTGAGGAATCATTAGGCTATGTAATAGTGACAGGAAAGACATGTCAGCAGTAAGAAGCAATCCTGGGGACTGGAGAGATGGCTCAGCAGTTAAGAGCACTAACTGCTCTTCCACCTCGAATCTCAGAGTGCATCCATTACAGCCATACAAAACTGGCGGCCATCTCCAGAAAACTCACTCACTTGCTGTAGACTTTCCCAGATGGTTTGTGACACTTTTGTTTCAAACATCTCTATTTTAAAGACAATTTACACATTGTAAAGCTCACCCATTTAAAGCATGCAGCTCATTGGTCTTCAGTTCATGGAGTCATCATTGTCATCATCATCATCATAATGTACTTAAAAAATATTTTCATCCTCTCTATAAGCAACCTTGTACCCATCTCTCATGCTTACCCCATTTCTAGTCCCAGAGAAATTATAAACTAATTTCTGTCTCTATAGATTTGTCCAGTCTGGATATCTCGTGTAACGAGAAGCATACAATACGGCTCTATTATGTCTACCTTCTTTCTATTAGCATACCTTCATCCTGATATCTCATGTAACTAGAAGCATACAATACGGCTCAATTATGTCTACCTTCTTTCTTTTCTTTTCTTTTCTTTTTTTTTTCAACCTTTTATTTATTTATTTATTTATTATATGTAAGTACACTGTAGCTGTCTTCAAACACTCCAGAAGAGGGAGTCAGATTTTGTTACGAATGGTTGTGAGCCACCATGTGGTTGCTGGGATTTGAGTTCAGGACCTTTGGAAGAGCAGTCAGTGCTCTTAACCGCTGAGCCATCTCACTAGCCCGAGACTACCTTCTTTCTATTAGCATACCTTCATCCTGGATATCTCATGGAATGAGAAGCATACAATACGGTTCTATTATGTCTACCTTCTTTCTATTAGCATACCTTCATCCCCAGTGGTGAGTAATATTCCACTCTGTGGCTATATACCACATTTTGCTTATGTATTCAAGCGAGAGACTTTGGGAAGTGTCTACTCTTGTATAATTACACATATACGAGTATGTTATGATAACACAGCTAAGAAGATTTACATTCACTTACATTCTATATTACATTCAATGTAATACACATTGCATTGCATTGCATATATATGAATGCTTTTATAGCCACATATAATATATATTACACCCAATGTAATATACATTACATATCTTATGTAGATACCTAGATAAGGAATCCCAGGGCTGTATGATAACCTTATATGTGACGTTTTTGAAGAGCCGCCAAACTGTTTTCTGCAGCATCTGTGGAGAGCAAGTGCTCAGGTTCTGTCACGGCTTACACAACACTTGCTATTGTCTTGCTAATTGCAGCCATCCTAGTGGGTGGAAAATGGAATGCCATTGTTGTTTTCATTTGCTTTTTCCTAATGACTAACAATGGCAAGGAGCTTTTTGTGTGCTCATTGGCCATATCCTTACCTTCTTTGGAGAGGTTCCTTTGCCGGTTTTGAAAATGAGCTATCTTTTTTAACGAGAGACAGGTGTTCCTCAAAGATACCTGGGTCATGAATGTATGAGTGCTTGAGCAATGTGTGTGTGCTCTCTAAATTAAACCCAGAGCTCATCAACTTTATGGTTAGCCAGCTTCCTCGGGAATTTCCATTCCTGATTTTCGAGACTGCAATCACAGGCCGGTTCCATCTCACACACCTGACCTTACCATCAGTTTTGGGATCTAAACTTTGGTCCTCCTGCTTGCCTGAGGGGCTGGAAATGTTTTTTTTTGTTTATGTTTTTAGCTTATTTATTTGAGAAAGGCCCTCCCTATGTGACTCTGGCTGTCTATGTACACGAGGCAGGCTTCGAACTCACAGAGATCTACCTGCCTCTGTCTCCCCAGCTCTGGGATTCAAGGTATTGTGCAACCGTGCTTGGCTTGGGGCCAGCCCTGTAATCACTGAACCATCACCACAGCTATCACCTATTTTGAATGTTTTCTCAGGCTGAGCTCTGGTCTTACATTGATACGTAACAAATCTCTCTGTTCCACACCGTGAGGTACCCGCTCTTGTGGAGTGTGTATATTTCCTAGTGGATCCTGCAAACAAGTAAGCAGAGAGCTGGGGAGGCTCAGCAGTAAAGGGGCCTGGGGCCAAATCTGGCCCCTGGAGTTTGACTCCTTAGACACACACGGTGAAGTAGAGAGGTGTCTTCTATGGCTTGCCCTGTGGCCTTCACAACCGACCGCAGCACATGTGCACACAAGCACAAAATAAACAATAAGAAATTTATATTAAAAACGATAAATAAATAGAAAAATACAGATAAACGGAGAGATGTGGGGAGTTTTGTTTGTTTGTTTGGTGTTGGTTCTTTTTTCTTTTTCCAGACATGGTCTCATTATGTAGCTCTGCCTGGTTTGGAACTTGCTATGTATAACATGCTGGCCTAGAACTCACAGAGATCTGCCTGTCTCTGCTTCTTCAGTGCCTGCAGGACACCAGAGACATTCTACATAAGAAAAGTGACACAGAGAGTTTGAAAGTCTTGTCCAGAAAAGACTTCTTGGAAGAGGGGGGATGTTACAGCCAAGCCTGAGGGTAGAGGGAACATAGGACGAATAGGGTAAAGGCCGCATATGAAGAATAGGGCAGTAATGTTCCATGTGGTCCAGACACCGTAAGTCACCATCCTTCTTTTACTAGCTTTATGTAGGCAGATGGGTTGAATGGATATTTTATTTTAAAATGCCTCATTAGATGAGAAACCTTCAGGAAGCATTTGGGATTCATTAGGATGAGGCCTCTCAATTTAATTCAGAAATCTTCGGAGAGTCCTAAAAAGAATGGTTCATAAAACCAACTGGAGAAGCCAGGTGGTAGTGGCACACACCTTTGATCCTGGCACTGGGGAGGCAGAGGCAGGTGGATCTATGTATCTGAGGCTAGTCTGGGCTACAGAGTGGGGACATCCAGGGCTGCACAAAGAAACTCTGCCTTGAAAAAACAAAACAACCCAAAACAACCCTCACACCCCCTCCACTCCCCCCAACCAATCAACCAACCAAAACAACAAACAAACAAATAAAAAACACAACTGGGGAAAGAAGGTTCATTTGTGTGTGTATGTTTGTTTTGTGTGTATACATGTGCGCACACTTGGAAATTTTCCTGTCTTTATTTTTTTAATTTGCAAAAAAGGAAAATTATATTCTTGCACCAAAACTAGTGTCATTTTTGCACATGACCGCTGCCAACACAGTGATACAGGGAAAAATAATTATTTCAAGAACAATTTCTGATTTCTCTATTTCTGACTGAAACTGCTCAGAGCTTGATATTAACTCCAGAAGGGAGAAAACCAAAACAATCCTAAGGATGGCATAAAAAAAAAAAAAAAAAAAGGTGTGTTTGCTGGCAGCAATTTTATCCCCAAATGCACAGTAAGTCCTGAGTTTGTGAGTTGTGGGTAAAATACCTTTCTGATAAATAATATATTAGCTAATAAGCAGTAGGATTAAAGAAAAGTTTTCCATTAAAAAATTCAAAATGAAGATTAAGTCTGAGGCAAGTTTGCTTGGTGGAGGGCAGTTTTTGCACAGAAGCTTAAAAAAAAAAAAAAAAAAAAAAAAAAGAAGAAGAAGAAGCTGTAATCAGTTGCTCTGAATTTTCCCTCCCTCCCTGGTGGCACTCTGTGACACATAGTTCCATATCTTTCCTGAATGCTAACTTTCAGAAATGCCTAGCCTCCAGATTGTATGGCTCTGGGTGATAAATTACAGCATTTCCTTTATCCTTTAGACTTAAAAATTGGTTTAAATTCTGTGTGTGTGTTCATGTGCACGTGCATGTGTGCATGCGTGCATGCATGCGTGCATGAGTGCATGTGTGTGTGTGTGTGTGTGTGTGTGTGTGTGTGTATAAAGCTGGGTATTCGCATAGGAGTGCATGCACCCATAGAAGCTTGAGGTGTTGGATGCCCCTGAAGCTGGAGTCACAGGTGACTTCAAGTGACTTGCTGTGCGTTCTGGGACTCAAATCTGGATCCTCTAGAAGAGGATCTGTAGATGCTCTGAACCCCTGAGCCATCTGTTCCATCCTTCACTTAACCTATCTCCACAGATAAGTAGCTACACACACTCCCGTTTTATAAAAGAATAAGCAGAGACTCAAAAAGGTTAGCTAACCCCTCAGCATCACAGAGCTTACTTGGTGCTTGACCCCATGGAAATGAAATTAATAATCAAACATGCTGGAATAAATGTCTAAAATACTCCGGAAAACAGTTCCATTTAAGCAGCTTCAAGCATTGCCTGGATGACCTAGCCTTTGAAAAGAACTCAGCTAGGTTTTAACCAAATAAAAGCACCGACTCACACATAACCGTAAGTCACCCGTTCACTCTTTCTCCTCATTATCCCGTTTGCTCCCAAAAGCAGTTTGTACGTTTAGCAGGTGGTAGGCAGTAAATTATTATTCTAAATGGTGCCTAATAATAATAAGGCGGCGGCTCCCACAGTGTCAATCCACAGACGGGGGAATAATTATTGCATTTATCCAAGCAGATGAATTTCAGAGGGATTTGAATACCCTTCTAAGGCCAGTATCAGTATTTTACTTATTGTCGCTGGAATTTAACACACGGCTTTATTTCTTTGTGTCTGATTATTACGCTGGCTCGTTTGCTCTTCCTTTATTATTTTTTTCTTAGCAGTTGTACTGTTCGCTTCGGTTTTCCATCTCCTTATTTAGACTGCTGCTCCGGAGGAGTATGAAGAGTGAAGGAAAGAAAGAATGAGAAGGAGTTCTTGTGTCCTTTGAGCAAGCAGGCCCTATTCACTGTTTTTTCTCCCCCTTTGTTGAGAAAAGGAGTAGAGGCATTGTAAAAGGTTTGTTTACATCCACTTTCCACTCCAACCTGCTTTCATTCCTTAAGGTCTACCTTCGGGGTTATTTACCGTGGTATAGCCAGTGTCCAGGACTGACACTAGACAGATGCCCTCGGTGGTTGGTTGGATGAACGAAAGGTAAGGAAGAGGATGCCCAGAGTCTAACTTGAGACGGAAGGAGGAGACTGGGGCTGTGGGGAGGAAAGAATCTGAAAGTATTTGAGGGATGGAGAGAGAAATGGAAACGGATGTCTCAAAGGCTGGAACTGGGAGACAGGAGGCCTGAGTAGAGACCACAAAAGGTTTCCAGGGAAAAAGTGGCAGATCGGAGACGGTGAGGGCGAGACAAAGAGCAGCCGGCCGAGGTTGCTCGGGGTTCTTCGTGGGAAGAAATGGGAAAGAAGTGGAGGGGCGGGGAGGCGGCGGAGGAAGGGGCGTGAGGGAGGAGAGCGGGGCGGGGCGCGGGACACCGGGGCGCGGGACGCGGGACGCGGGGCGCCGACCCTGGCGGTGACGGAGGCGGGCGAGCAGCGGGAGGCGGAGCGCGAGTGCAGCAAAGTTACTCGGCCTTGCTCCGGGCCCGGGGGCCGCGTGCTGCTGGCGGGAGGAGCGAAGCGGGGCTCGGCGGACTGAAACCCGAAACCTCGCGTCCCGGGCGCGGCGCGCAGGGAGGAAGCGGCGGGGAGGCGGCCGGGCCCTGAGCAGCCGCGGTGCTTCGGTGAGCCCCTGGCTGGGGGGCGCAGGCCGGGTGGGACGGGCTGCCCAGGGATGCAGCTGCGCTGAAGGCATTGTGCTGGGCGCCGGCCCGGCTGGGTCTGCAGCTCCCCCCACCCTCCCACCGTCTCCGGATCCCCTTGCCCCTTCGGCGTTCCGCTTCTCCCGGAACCCCTCTCTCCCTAGTCCTAGTCTCGTTCCCGGCTGTACCGCGCCTTGCTTTGGGGGAGCTGGCGCGTTTGCGTCTGGTTTTGGAGCTCTTTGTGGAAAGAGCCTGTGGGGCGCGCCCCTCCAATCGGGCAGAGGCTTTTCAGAAACCCACCTGGTTCTGCTGGGTGCAGCCCGTTCCATTCCTCCGGATCCCCTCTGCACATCCCTAGGGAAGGGAGAGCATCAGTTCGTGCCCCGGACTCAGCCGAGGAGGGCCGCGCCCCCTGCGGCCCGCTCAGGAATGGGGGTGTGGGGCGCAGCGGCTAGGGCCCTCGACTGGAACCCGTGAGGACCAGGTGAGTAACGTCCTCCTGGTCAGGACTCCCGTGTGTCCTGTGCGAGATCCAGGGTGGGAGGCGCACCCAGAAGTCTCCTGGCTCTGTGGGGTGGGTTCCCCTGCCTCTCAGATCGGTGAAAGGGAGATTCAGTTGATTTGGGGGTTAGGAGGGAGCACTTTACCAACTGGGCCAAGAGCTTAAGCCCGGGTGCATCCCAGTGCACAAAGGCATGTGGCATGACAATGTCTGTTAGGATGGTCCATCGCGCTTCAGAGCCATTGGCTTCCCAGTGACTGCAGCCAGGGGCTGGCATCTCTGGGTAGCACAACTCTGAGACTCTACTTTTTCATTATCGTACCTCTCATCCCTTTTGTAAAGTGTTTACGGAGAGCTGCCATTTAAATCTCCTGGCTAGGTAGGGAGACAGGTGCAGTTTGGGAGGGAAAAGGACCTGGGCTCAGTGATGGGCCCAGTGGGGGATACTGATAGATCGGTCTGACTTAGGTGCTGGAGCCTCCAAATCCGGCTCCTCTGGGTGGGTTGTAGCTTGAACTCTTGGAGCCACGGCTTTGCCAAATGGATGATGCTTGCCTGTATTTTACTTCAGCCACCTTGAGAGCAGGTGAAAATAGACCCCTCCAGAAAGAATGGGGAGGGGGCGGGGCCTCAGCTTAGGTGGCCAAATTCTTCACCCAGCTGCTTCCAGAGCCCCTCTTCACACACTAACCCACACCCACCTTATTCTCTACTTCTAAAGTGTTGACAGTTGTTTCATACTCACCTTTTAAATCCCTTCACACGACAGTCCTGTGAATTGCAATTATTGTCCTGTTTGAGGGGGTGAGGAACTGAAAGTCAGGAATGTGAAACACTGTGCCCTATTTTTTGTTTGTTTGTTTATTTGCTTGCTTGCTTGTTTTGTTATGTTTGAGACAGGGTCTCTATGCAGCCCTGTCTGTCCTGGAACTCACTGTGTGGAAGGGGCAGGAGAGGAGGGACTTGAACTCACCAAGATCTGTCTGTCTGCCTCTGCCTCCTGGCTGAGCTAGAGTCCCAGTGCTTTGAACATGGGGGGTCCACTGACTCAGGACTTTTTGTCCTACAGAGCTAATGAGATGGCAGTGAGCAGAAACACCATCTCAGAAGGAAACCTGCTTGGTGTTTAGGAATTAAATTCAAGACCTCGTGTGCCCAGATCCATATTGCGGCCCTGTGCCCTGGGAGTCCTCTGACCAAGGACTATGGAATGATCAGAGTGTGTGTGTGTGTGTGTGTGTGTGTGTGTGTGTGTGTGTGTGTGCTGTTTGGGGTCTGAACTTCATCCTCTATAAGTGTCAGATCTCCAGGTAG
>NC_034594.1:137941051-137945453 GCF_900095145.1 Mus pahari
AGCTCTGCCTTTGTCGGTGTATGCCCTGGGGCATGTGATGGCAGAGCTTATCTGGTCTATAGTAAGTTTTCAAAACCAATGGTTATTAGGAAAGATTTTTAATATAGAAACATAGAAAAAATTAAAGTTATTTACACATCTTCTTGACTTTCTCTACCACAATAAATGTGTTTCCTTCCAGGTCCCCATCCCCCCCCCCCAATGTGTCTGTGTGTCTGTGTGTCTGTGTGTGTGTGTGTGTGCACATGGGAACCAGAGGTTGATAACTGTTGATACCTTTCCTCCACCTTACTATTTATATTTTGACAATGTATATAATGATTTTGACTATGCTCACCCCTTGCCTCTCCTCCTCCACCCCCATCCCTAATTGAACCCTTTCTTCCCCAACTAGTCCTTCTCTACTTCCGTATCATTTTGGGACCTCTGACTAAGGTTGCTTGCATGTGTGCGTGGAGGGCGGCGTTTACTGAAGCATCAGAGATCAGTTTAGGCCCTGAAGACAGCCCCTCCCTTACCCAGTTTTTCTGAGTCCTACATCTCTCTTTGAACCTGGAGCTCACGAATCCTCTAGGCTGGACAGTGGGCTCCGGGGATCCTTCTGCCCCCGTCCCCTGCCCCCACATTTCCAGCACCAGAGTTAAGATGTGGGACTGAGACTTTTCCCTGGGGGGCTGGGGGGGCTGACTCAGGCCCTCATGTTCAAGGCAAGTACGCTACTGAGGGACAGTCCCCAGCCTCTCTCCAGGTCCGTTTCAGTGCTTCTGTATCACCATGCCTGGAAATGCAGGTGACATGTAATATATGGTTTACTCATGTAACACTGTATAACAGACAATATAAAATGAGATCATCTTCATTTCTAACTTCAGAACCAACCCAAATATAAGTTGAATATATTTTTGAAAAATATTAATACATAAATGGGGATATGTAATTTCCATAATTTACTGTTTGGGTCTAACAATATGACATAAAAGTCATCCAACCTCAGAGATTCTTTTCTTTCTTTTTTTTTTTTTTCTTTTTTGAGACAGGGTCTCACTATGTAGTCTTGTCTAGCTTGAACTTCACAGAGGTCTACCTTCCTCTGTCTTCAAGTGCCAGGATTAAAATCTTACGACACACCCTGCAGCTTCGTTCCTTTAAATGGCTACATAGTACTTCATAGTGTACTTACTATAATTTATTTAAACATTTCGCTATTGATGGACTCTTGGCTTGTTCCCATCTAATCTAGCTGCCTGTCTTTATTAATGACACATTTAGAATTATTTCTAGAAGTAGACTTTGTGGGTTAAAGAAATGCACATTTTAAGCAGTTTGTCTGTTCATCTGTCTATCTATCTATCTATCTATCTATCTATCTATCTATCTCTCTAATCTTTTCCAGACTGGGTTATGTTATGTAGCACTAGCTGTTGCAGAACTCATTGTGTGGACCAGGTTGGCCTCCACCTCCCAGAGGTTCACCCACCTCTGACTTCCAAGGGCCTAGATAAAAGGCACGCACCACTACAGCAGTTTATGGAGTTATTTAGAGTTCTCTTTTGTCTACTGAGGTCTGAGAGACTGCTGGAAAGGATGTCTAATTAACTCACTTATGTAAGATTACTTGTTTAGGGTTAGGTCATAGAGTTAAAAAAAAAAAACCCACAACATTCAAAATTATAGAAGTTATATAAAGCAACAACCCCACCCCACTCCTGTTCCCTAGCCCTGTGTTTCCTTTTTGACATATAGCCAATTTTGCTAGTTTTTGCCTACTCTTTCAGACATAATCCATACACCCACAGGTGGAACAATATGTATCCTGTCTTTCCTTTCGAAACAAATACTGTAGCACACTTAATACCCACGGCTGCATATGACATTTTAAGATTATTCTGAATCTCAGAGAACAACATTCGTTGCGTGAATTTTAAATGCTAATAGATTCTTGTACATTTACTCTTAACATTTAAGAAATCAACTTGTGCTTCCTCTAATTTCTCTGTCGATTCTTTTGCCACCCCACTCCCCGCTCCCAGTGGATTGTAATCTCATCCATGTAAGAAGCTCTGCCTAGTTTCTGGACTTTAACCCACTTGTTAACAGATCAAATGTCTTCCCTTCCTATTCTTTTGTCATTGTTTTTGGGGCTCACAGTTAGGTGGGAGCATGTGGTGTGTTACGTTAGATTTGTGTCATTTTTCTTGGTGGCTTCCTGTTTTCTGTTTTGCTTTTGGGAAGTCCTCTCTAGTTTCAGGGATATGCTTTTCTAAATCTTGTCTTTCTTATTGTTCATTTATTTAGTTATCTTTCAATTTAAAAAGATGTTCAAGAGACGGGGTTAAGAGATGATGGCTCGGTGGTTAAGAGCAGCACTGACTGCTCTTGCAGAGGTCTGGCGTTTAGTTCCCAGCACTTGTGTGTGCAGCTCACAAGGCTGGCCTCCCTAGGTATCTGCATTTATGTTTGTGTGAATGAGCGCACTCGCAAACACACATACACATACACACACACACACACACACACACACACACACACACAGATATTCACTCCAGGATTTTGAGTGTAGCTCAGTGGCAGAGCCATGCTCAAGGCAACTCTTATAAAGGAAGACATTTAACTGGGGCTGGCTTACAGATTCAGAGGTTCAGTCCATTATCATCATGGTGGGAGCATGGCAGCATCCAGGCAGGCATGGTGCAGGAGGAGCTGAGAGTTCCACGTCTTGTTCAGAAGGCAGACAGGAGAAGACTGACTCCCGTGTGACTAGGAGGAGGGTCTCAAAGAGTAACAAGGCCACTCTTATTGCACCAAGACCACACCTCCTAATAGTGCCAACTCTTTAGGCTAATCATATTCAAATCACCACACCTAGCATGCTGGAGGCCCTGGGTTCCAGCATTGGAGATGGGGTGGGGCAGGGGGCACATACTTTCTTCACACTTTCCCTCTCTCCTGTGATCTCTGTGGTCTGTGTCTGTGTCTGCCTTTGATGGTTTGTATAGGCTCTGCCCAGGGAGTGGCACTATTAGGAGGTATGGCCTTGTTGAGGTGGGTGTGTCACTGTGGACATGGGCTTTAAGACCCTTGTTCTAGCTGCCTAGAAGCCAGTCTTCTAGCAGCCTTCAGATGAAGATGTAGAACTCTCAGCTCCTCCTGTGCCGTGCCTGCCTGGAATCTGCCATGCCTTGATAATAATGGACTGAACCTCTGAACCTGTAAGTCAGCCCTAATTAAATGTTGTCCTTATAAGGGTTGCCTTGGTCATGGTGTCTCTTCACAGCAGTAAAATCCTAAGACACTGCCCACGAGTCTGTTTACCTAATGTCTATTTTCTTTGCCTTTTAAATGGATCATTTCCCACCAAGCCATAAGGGTGTGCTTTTCCTGGCCAGGCAGAATAGGAGCAAGGGAGTAATGGGCAGTGGAGACCATGTATAGGCAACAGGGCTGAACAGCAGCCGTGTCTGAAGATCTGGGAGTGACTTGGGATAGCTGAAGTGGAAGGCATCTGCTAATGAATAATGTCTGCAGGTGTGGGAATCACATGGCACAGATGGGCCTGTGTAGGGATCGATCAGTCTGGCAGAGTAGGGAGGACAGATTGGAATGGGGGTGAGATCAGAGATAAGATGACATAGGCAGGACTAATAGTAATGGGTGATGGTAGCACCCTGAACCAGATAACGACAGCAAAGAGGGAGCTTTGAGCTAGACTTTGTGCTGCATGGAATATCTGCTACAGGGAATGGAACAAACCAGCTTTTACCACACATGCACACATATGCACACGCACACAGTATCTTACTTTGCCCTGTGTGTAAATCCAAGGCTTGGTCATGATCACTAATTTACCCAGGATCACCCTGCCAGAGTGTCACCGAGAGATGTAGCCCTATCAGGATTATCTGGCAAGAGCAGTCAAAGATGTCCTAGGTTTCTGGTGCATGTGTGTGTGTGTGTGTGTGTGTGTGTGTGTGTGTGTTTGTATATATAATGTACATGTGTCCAAATGCCCTTAGAGGGCAGAATTCCTGGAACTGGACTCACAGGTCTACTGCAAGAGCATCAACTGCTCTTAACTGCTGCGCCCTCTCTCCAGCACATTCTACTCTTTTAAAAAGACAGGGTCTGTGTCCCAGGATGAGCCTGAAGTTGGTGTGTAACACAGGATGGCTTCATCTTCTGCCTTCACTTCCCCGGTGCTGGGATTATAGATGTGTGCTACCACAAATGCTTTACTTAGTGCTGGGGATGGAGCCCAGGGTGTGTGCTAGGTGAGATCTCTGCTAACTGTCTACCTTTAATAGGAGTAATTGCTATGGTCTTCTGAGCAGTGCCCCCCTCTTCCTTCCTTCCTTCCTTCCTTCCTTCCTTCCTTCCTTCCTTCCTTCCTTCCTTCCTTCCTTCC
>NC_034594.1:137945518-137949272 GCF_900095145.1 Mus pahari
TCTCTCTCTCTCTCTCTCTCTCTCTCTCTCTCTCTCTTCCTTTCTTCCTATCTAGATTTATTTATTTACTTTATGTATGTGAATACACCGTTGCTGTCTTCGGACACACCAGAAGAGGGCATCGGATCCCATTACAGATAGTCATGAGCCCATGTGGTTGCTGGGAATTGAACTCAGGACCTCTGGAAGAGCAGTCAGTGCTCTTAACCACTGAGCCATCTCTCCAGCCCCGGTGCCCCCATTTCTTACTACTTCCTTAGGTTGTTGTGTGCATGTTTATGAAAGGGGCTGTCTTATTTTTCTTAGTCTGTTGGGGAAGCACACACAGTGAGAGATACTGCTCCTACAGGGGATGATTCTTCCACCCCAGCGTGACTGATCTGCTTGCCCAGCTGATCTGCCCATCCAACATCCTTTCCCTGAGTTGCTGGCATCATCTCCCTTTGGTGTGACAACCCAGATTAGTCGCTGGCAGTTCCGGATGTCCCCTGCAGAGGGTGCAAAATCATCTCTCCTAGGAGTAGGGGCTGAGCTGGACAGTTACCTGCGATATCTGCTTGGAAGCAGGCAGCCCTGTCCCCCAACAGTCCTGACTCTCTTCATCAACACTGAATGAGGTTCTCTCCTTCCACAGAGAGCTTGAAGGAAAGCGCTTGTGAGGGAAAGGAAGCGGGGGACATGGACACCTATATTCACTGCAGAGATGAATTTAAAAGTGCCTGTGGCCCAGACTTCATTGGGGCAGGTAAATGAGTGGTTACTAAGTCAGTTCTCCATTGGGAGGAATTACTCTTCTGCACTTAGTCTCAATCGTGGGGCCTGGAATTCTGCCTTCCATCTGTTTCATCTAGCTAAGTAACTCACTGGCTTTAATTACATTTGAAATGGAAGGACTGCATCTTTCATGGCTTAATTTATATAGGCACTTCTGAGTTTGCCTGACAGCCACTCTAGCAGCTGTTTCCCCCAAGTTTCCTCACATACTCCCCTTGGTAATCGTATGAAGTAAGTTAATTCTCTCCTTCTCCTCATGGAGAAGATGAGGTTCAGAGAGGTTAAAAGTCACGATCACCAGACCTGGGTTTGGTGAGAATTTCAAAAACTCAGTTCTTCTTTTGATTTCCAGGCCTAAGTGGATTTAGTGTGGGTTAGCATTCTGTCACTGTGACAAACCCTGGGGAAAACAGCTTAAGCAAGGGAAGACCTATTTTACTCTTGGCTGAAGGAGGTCCAGTACACTGTATGTCGTGAGGCAGAGCATGACGGTAGAGAGGGAATAGCGAGCAGAGCGGAGAGCAGGGTGGCCAGGAAGTGGGAGGAGGAAGTAAGGACTCTGAAAGACAAACCTCCCAGCGATGCCCTTCTAACCAGGCACCCTCTCCCACCATTTCCACAGCTGTACAACAGTCCATTGAGTTATGAGTACATCAATGAATTTATCCCCTGGTTAGATCATCGCCTTTATGTAGGATCCTGTTACTTTCCTAAGCCACAGTGTCTCAACAGTGCTTTGGCAGCCATGTCTTCAACACATGTGCCCCTTAGGGAGATACTCTCTATCCAATCCATAAGAAAGTGTATAGGAAGGATACAAAATGTTTATCTTCCCAAAGGCAATTGGGAAACATTTGTTAGCCACCTGGAAGGGAACTTAGCCACAAACTTTAGGCCTTGTACAGTGGAAAGGTCCCTGTGTCCAAAATGAAAACTAAAAGTGGAACAGGAAAACTGTCTATCACGAGGAACCGTGATGGCGACAAGCTTGGAGCAGAATGTTCCAGAAAGGATTCTTCAGCGATTAGCTCAAGTGTTAGTCAGGCCTTGAGCTATTTGAATCCGTAGTAGTAAGTGCTAGGGAGGCTCATGGCCTGGGGCAGAGGAGTGGCTTTCCAGTCCTTAAGAATCCTCTCTTGCGCTTTTATTATCTCTTCCCCTGGAGGACACACCCAAGAACAAAAAGCTACTGTGATTTAATTACTATGTGAAAATGCAGTTGAGTTTTCCTGACCACAAAGACATTTACTGTAATAGCCTTTATTTGGTCCTCAGTACTCGGGATGGACTGGGTTGGGAGGACCCCTTTCAGTTACCAACACCGAAAGATCCATTTAGAGACTGTGAGGAAGGATAGTTTGCATCAAATAAATCAAGGGGATCTTGGGAGCTAAGAGAAGAGACAGTTTGCTTTTTATGTTTTTGTTTTCATTTTATTGTTTTGTTATTTATTTTATGCATATGAGTACACTATAGCTGTACAGATGGTTGTGAGCTATCATGTGGTTACTGGGAATTGAATTTAGGACCTCTACTCTCGCTGGTCAACCCCACTAGCTCTGGCTGAAAGATGTATTTATTATTATATTATAATTATTATATAAAAATATTATTATTATTATAAGTACACTGGTGTCTTCAGACACTAGAAGAGGGCATCAGATCTCATTAAAGATGGTTGTGAGCCACTATGTGGTTGGCTGGGATTTGAACTCAGGACCTCTGGAAGATCAGTCAGTGCTCTTAACCCCTGAGCCATCTCTTCAGCCCCCAACTGCTGTCTTCTTACAGGCCTGTTCAGACCTTCTGCATGGATCCCCATGGTCTCTGGAGGAAACTCGGTTTTTTTTGACTTGGCCATTCGGATCAGCCCAGTGACAACCAGTGATTGTAATTGAGCCTATCTTTCTGGTGGGCAGAATGGGGCTCAGCATCCTTGCTTTTAAATCCAGCAGTTTTCCACATATTGCGTACAAATTATCAAAGCCAGATTCCCAGCTCTTTCAAGGATCCTGTGTGCCTGAAACATGCTACAACAGTTAGCCTGAATCACATTGTTAATCAGGGACCTGCCCAGGAGCAAACCAGCTAACCAGCGACCTGGAAGAAGTGGCTCTTCCCAGACAGAGTGCATACCTCTGACCTCTGTATTAAAGCCTTCCAGGGTGAAATCACCAACTCTCATTTTACACACACGCTGTTAGTGAACTCAGCAGGGGAATTGTGGGTTGAATATAGGGAAATGGACAGTTAAAGGTTTGTAGAGCAAATTGAAAGCATAAAAAAGAACATGTGCTGGCCATGGTGGCTCACGCCTTTAATCCCAGCACTTGGGAGGGCACTTGGGAGGCAGAGGCAGGCAGATTTCTGAGTTCAAGGCCAGCCTGGTCTACAGAGTGAGTTCCAGGACAGCCAGGGCAACACAGAGAAACCCTGTCTCAAAAAAACAACAACAACAAAAATTTAATAATAATGTATTTTTTTATTAATTTACCTTTTGAAATGTGATTTTAATTTCTTTCTTATCATTTTCCTGTTGGGGGGGTAAGAATTCTCTAGATATTCACTGTACAAGTTTTTTGTCAGGTGTGTGTTTCAACCTGTCTTACCAGTGTTTATAGCTTGCCTTGCTCCAGTGTGCTTCAGAGCAGGCATGTTCATTTTGGGGAAGCCCTATCAATCATTTCGTGCATCATGTCCTTGAAAAATCTCCATGGAACTAAAGTGTATAAGATCCTTCTGTTGTTTTCCAGAATGTTCTAGTTTTAGGTGTTAGATTCAGGCCTGTGACTAATCAAGTTGATTTTCGCTCATCATGGGGAGAAAGGGTTGGCGTCCACTTCTTTAATTATGGTTATTTTGAGATTTTTTTTTTTGAAATATAAATTTCTCTATTAGACTGCCTTGGAACTTTTCAAAGTCAATTTCATGCATACTAGGTTCTCTCTGGGCTGCTTCCTCTAATGCATCTATCTAGACA
>NC_034594.1:137949442-137954687 GCF_900095145.1 Mus pahari
GTAGACCAGGCTGGCCTTGAACTCAGAAATTCGCCTTCCTCTGCCTCCCTAGTGCTGGGATTAAAGGCATGCGCCAACATGCCAGGCTGCACTAGGTGCTCTTAACCACCAAGCCATCTCTCCAGCCCTAGAATTGATTTCTAAGCTCCATGTATCAAGGGGATTTATGTTTCATGTACTCTGTTTTAAAATACAGGGGAAAGGAACTAGGGGATGGCTCAGTGGTTAAGAGCACTCACTGCTCTTCTACAGGACCTGGGTTCAATTCCCAACACCCACATGGTGGCTCACATCTGTCTGTAACTGCAGTTCCAGGGGATCTGATGCCCTATTCTAGAGTACTCTGGCATTAGGTCACATGTGATACACCCACATACATGTAGCCAAAACATTCATACATATAAGGAAAAAAAAAAACATGTGTAAAAGTATGATGAATTCTCATGTATTTTGCTGAAAAGATTACTAGAAGGAGTTAACATGCTATTAATGACATCTTACTAGTTCAGAAAAATCAGCTGTCCAGAATAGAGCGTCCCAGAAGGTAAGCTTGTCTTTAAGTGCAGTTTTAGAAATTGTTACTGGTGCTGCACTCCTCAAAGCTTACATTCTTCTTCTGTGTTTGGATTTACCATGGGAAAAGGTGAACCAGGTAGGGTTCTGGGATCTTGCACCAGGGGTTGAGGATAATCAGACAAGTGTGGATGGAGAAGAGATGGGAGAGCGAGTGGCTACCCCAGGGTCCCTGTTCTTGCCAGCTGTTGGATTGTTCTGTAACAACCCCTGCAACAGTTCACCTTCCTGGGCATCTCTCTTCCCACCCTTGACGGATCGCTTTTCTCAGCAAGGAAACTTTTCTGCAGGGACTTAACTGAGAGGGTTATCTAGCCATGGCCAGGTGCAGTGACTTCACAGCTCATTAGGGGACTTTGCTGTCTCAAGCTTTCTGCATTGTGTGGGACCTGCAGGTACAGGAGAAGGACTCTCCTTTAAATATTGGGTTTGGGTTTCTTTTAGGAGAAAGGGGAAAGAATGGAAGCCATCACTAAATCAGTGAGTAGAGGCCAGAGGTCAACATCTGGAGTCTTCATCAATCATGCTCCACCTTAGCTTGTTTAAATATCTCGGGCTGGAGAGATGGCTCAGAGGTTAAGAGCACTGACTGCTCTTCCAGAGGTCCTGAGTTCAAACCCCAGCACCATATAGCAGCTCACAACTGTCTAATAACTGTAGTTCCATGAAACCTGATACCCCCCTTCTGGTGTGCAAACATACATGTGGACAACACATCCCTATAATAAGTAAGTAAGTCTTTTTTTTTTTTTTTTAAAAAAAAAAGGAATATTTTACCATTTGTAATCTACTATTTGCGTGTGGATTATCTCCTCTACCAGGTGGGTCAGTGAAATCAAACTCAGGTTGTCAGGCTTGGTGACAAGTGCCTTTACCTGCTGAGTCATCTCCCTGCCCCTCTACCTTGTGTTTTGAGGCAGTCTCTCGCTGCCCCTGTTACTTCCCGACTCGCTACACTCTCTGGCCAGTGAGTTCTGGGGATTTTCCTGTTTCCACCCAGCCTGTGCTATGGTTACAGAGAAACACCTTTATGCCAGATTTTGAAGTATGGGTTCTAGAGATTAAACTCTGGTCCTCATGCTTGCTGCGTTGAGTACTTCACTGACTAGACCACGTCCCCAGCCCTCAAACCAGACACACACAGCCTGGAGCAAGGTGATGGGTGTCGAACTATAGGAATTTCAATACATTCCACAAGTGGAGCCCGATTCCAAAATGGGGATTTAGGATCTGAGAGAATGTGAAGAGGGGTGTAGAGGCTCTTCCTGGTTGTCTACTTGACTCTATCTGAATGAACTACAATGCAGAATTGGAAGGCTCACCTGTGATCCTAATATGGAGGCTGGGAGATACAAGTTTCTGACCTGGATCTTGGCATGGAGATCTTGAGGCATAGTGGCTATGAATTCCAGAAGATTAAGACAGGGAGATCTCTGAGTTCAAGGTCACCTGGGATTAAAGGTGTGGTGACACACACCTTTAATCTGGGCTACACCTTTTGCTGAAGACCTAAATAAGGGCACTGGAAGAAGGAAGACTGCCTTTGCCTGCTTGCCTTGTGAGGCTGAACAACTGCTAGATCCTTGGACTTCCATTCACAGCTGCTGGTGACCGTTGTTGGGAGTTGGACTGTGGACTGTAAGTCATCAACAAATTCCCTTATGATATAGAGACTACCTGTAAGTTCTATGGCTCTAGAGAACCCTGACCAATACAAAGGTTCATTCTGAGGCTCTGAAAGGAGGGAGAACCACGTGTAAGATAGTGAATACTATGGGAGTCACAGGTGGTTGGGGACACGTTAGGCTTTCAATGCATGTGACTGGAGACTTGAGATGGGTAGTAGCCAACAGTTGAGTGGATGCAGGAGTCTACAGCTTGTGGGGGTGCCACTGGTGTCTCTCCATCCATGCTGGGGTTTCTGAGGAGATCTTGGTTCAGCTACCTGTTGACTTGTCAGGGCCACTTGTGGCCACAGCGTCAGGTAGACTTGGAATGCCTTAGACAGTTCTGACCTGGTTTGACCTAGTTTTGTCTGTGGACTTTGCTGGCATTCCAGTTTTGGGGGGCATGGGCCGGACCACATATAAAAGCCTCATCTTGCCCTTCTTCCAGTCAGAGGAACTGCATGATCCAGGCTGGAGTCTCCAGTAGGAGAAGGATGCTTGATGATGGGCAACTTGGAGTACCACTCTAATGAAGACTTTCTCTGCATTGGGTGGATAAAGCCTTCCTTTTCCCTGGAGCATTTTCTTGAGACTCTCCAGAATGAGTTGATGTCTTTACATCTCCCCCCTGCCTGTTTGTGCCTCTAAGGGAGGCTGAAACAGTCTTTTCTGACCTTCCAGGGATGATGCAAACTGGTAAACCTGGGCAATCCGAAGGCAGCCATGACTGTTGTTAGCCAGACCTGGGAGAGACGCCAGTTGCCCTTTTAAAAACTCCACTAATAATTTGCTTCTGAGAGTCCCAGCTCTGCCTGGGACTGAGTGTTCCCCAGACTTTCCAACAAGGCAGGACCAAAACGGCAAACAGATTTCCAACCTGATGTTGAGCTTTGCTTTACTTTGTCACTTACCCAGCCTCTAGGGTACAAGTTGCTTCATGATTTCATTCAGAGACTCAAGGTCACTGAGGTGTGTCAGATCCTTGGAGCTGGAATTATGGGGTGGACATTCAAGTGCCTATCTCTAGCTTTCTCTCACTGTGGTCAATGGTATCCTGCCCATGACGTTGTTGACTCCAATGTTACAAATTTGTATGTATATATTTTATATCTCTGTTTCACCTGACAACGGATTTTGGGAACCAAATTTGGGGTTTGGTAAGTCAGCCACTCTGAACTACTGAACCATCTTCCAGTCCCAAGCTTCCTTTATTTATGATTTTATGACTCTCCTCATTCCATGGGACCGAAAAGTTAAGGTGAAGATGGACAGATCCTTAATTTTTTTTTTTTCAAGACAGGGTTTCTCTGTATATCCCTGACTGTCCTGGAACTTGCTCTGTAGACCAGGCTGGCCTTGAACTCAGAAATCTACCTGCCTGTGCCTCCCAAGTGCTGGGATTAAAGGCATGTGCCACCACTGCCTGGTGATTCTTACATTTTTATTGGGGTGAAATACACAAATGCCCATGGCATAAATTTTACCATATTGATTGTTTCTAAGCGTACAGTACAGTCCTGGGGTAGTAGCTACAGTCATAATTTCGTGCAACAATTACTATCATCCCTGTAGAACTCAGCATCTTTGCAAAAGTGGAACCTGTACCCATTGAATGATAACCAATGCCCCTCTCCTTGTCTTCCCAGATACTGGTGACTGTCATTCTGCTTTCTGTCTTCACGGTTTTGTTTGTTTGTTTGTTTTGTTTTTAAGAGACTTTTTAAAAAGAGTCTTCCTTGTAGCCCAGGCTGGCCTTCAATTTTCAATCTCCTGCCATCACCATACCAGACTATCTATCTAAATGATTCTGATTTCTCTGTATACATCATATAAGTGTAATTACAAAATAACTGACTCCTGTGACTGGCCTGCCTTATAGTGTCCTCGGCTTAAGGACTTATTTATTTATTATATATATATGAGTGCTCGATCCTCAGAAAAGGTTGTTGGGGATTGAACCTAGGCCCTCTGGAAGAGGAAGCAGTTTCTCTTACATGCTCTTAAATGCTGAGCTATCTCTCCAGCCCCGACACACAGTGTTTTACTTACCTGGGAATATGTTAGTGGGCACCTGGATTGCGTCTTGGTCTTAGCTGTTGTGAACATGGCTGTTGTGAAATATCTTAGAGACTGTTTTCAGTTCTTAGCATCACCATTAGTAGTGTGCACGCTGGCATACGTGTGGAGCTCAGAGGACAGCCTTGTGGGGTCAGTTTTCTCCTTCCGCCTTAATGTGGGTTCCAGGAACAGAGCTCAGGTTGTAGATTTTCAGCACAGGGTCATTACCTATGGATCCATCTTGCGGGTCTTGCTCTCAGTTCTTTTGCATCTGTGCCCAATGGGGGCTTTGCTGGATCAGACAGTAATTCTCGGCACTAAGTCTTCCAGGAACTCTTTTCCACAGAGATGCTACGTTTCACACCCCTCTCCAGCAGTCTGCAAGGCACGTTTGTTATTTTTTAAAATTCGTTATCATTGTAGTCGTCGTCATCGTCGTCGTGGTCATTGCTATTTGGAGATAGTTTCATTATGTCACTCTAGATTGTCTGGGACTCAAAATGTAGACCAGTGTGGCTTTGAACTCGGATTTCCTGGCTTTTTTTTTGCCTTCCCCGTGCTAGGATGAATGGTGGGCATCACCATGCCTAGAGAGCTGCAGTTTTCCTCCTCATCACCAGAACTTGCTTTCTCTGGTTTGTTTCTCCGGCTTGTTTCTGAGTGGAAGGATCTCTTTGTCGCTCTGACTTATGGGTGATGCTCAGCCTGTGTTGGTGGCTGCTGCTTTCTTTGTGGAAACACTGTTCAAGTCCTTTGCCTGTTTCCTTGTTGGGCTGTTTGTACTTTTTGCCCTTGGAGTTTCAGGTGACTGTTAGGTATTCTGAATATCAATCCCCTATCAGATACACACTTTTCTCCACTTCTAAGGGAAAATTTTCATTCTATTGAGTAAAAAGTGAGCATCATTGGATGCATACAGTTTTTTTTTGTTTTGTTTTTTTTTTTTT
>NC_034594.1:137955042-137992449 GCF_900095145.1 Mus pahari
GAGAGAGAGAGAGAGAGAGAGAGCAATCAAGTGTTTATCGATTATCTCTGACACTCTGTCAAATCCAGTGTCAGGAATTTGTGTATTTTTCATATTATCCCAAGACCCCAGTCCTCTCTCATTTATTAGTTTGCTTCTTCTCTTTCAAGGAAGTTATTAGAACTCCTTATTCATTCATTCCACAAACAGGGAGAAGATTCCAAGCAGATGTAAGCATAACAAAAGGTAGGCAATGTGTAGTCCAGCATAGCCCGGCTGCTAGAGATGACTGGGTCTGGGCAGTGGTGGGTAGGTGGGTGAGATGTACGAAATGAAACGAGGCTAGACCATATAGAACCCCATGTGTTACAGTGAGTTACATGGGTGGGTTAAAGATCAGTCACAGCCACAAAACCAGGTTTTAGAGCTAAGCTTACTTAACCTTAAATGTTACCTTTCTCAGCCCATTTCCTGTTTTCTTTAATGGGTACTTCCATGGACCCAGGCACTATTTTAGGAACTGTACAAATATTGACTCATTGACAAGCTCTGGAACAGGCAATCCTTTTGCCTCTATTTTACAGATAGAACATGATGCCCAGACAGATTAAATAACGAGTCAAGAGCGTGCATCTGGATAGATACCATGCCTCATGCTTTTGTGGACAGGATCATAGTGGCAGAGGCTAGCAAAGAAGCCTAAACCACAGACTTCGGCTACAGCGCTGAAGGATGCTGCAAAGGGGCCAGCAAACGGGGAATTCAGAAAGCGACCGGAAGGTCCCGTGGGGTCCCGTGGCTTCTTTTCCTTCCCTGGATGTATTTTTCCAAGCCAGATCAGAGCACAGATCTAATTCACACATCAAGAGATTCTGAACAAGCATATACCAGCTTTGTGGGTCGCAACTGGAGAGCAAAGCCAGGCCCTGAACACTGCAGACAACTCTAGGAAGGCCAGTGGGGGTGCACATCGTCCCCAGCATAACAGGTCTTTTTCCTGTGCCTGCCGTCTGTAGACTGACTTTCATGTGACTGCTTGATCATAATGGGGACCAGGGATAGAGAGCCCTTTATCCACATAGACATGAAGACCAGGGACCCTGTGATCCTTCTCTGGCTCCTGTTGAGCTGTGTGTTGTTTGTGGGTAGGATTGGAGTGGGGGTTCAACTCCTCCTCTCAGTTGTCTGAAGTACAAACAAGGTGGTTATTAGAACCTTCTCCCCAACTCCACCCACCCCCTGCTAGTGTTATTGATGTCAAGGAGGTGCTTTGGGGTGCGCAGACGACGAACCTCTGGAGTATGATCAGAATCGCGTGCTGACTTCACCGGAGCTTGTTTAAAGTGATGCTTTGGAATATTTTCACCTGGGGAGTGTATCTGAATGTCTCATATGTTTATCTGTATTTCACTTCCTTAAACGACGGCATCTGTGACCCTCCTACCTTTTCAGGCTGGTCAGTGCTTCCTGAAATGGGTTGTAAGATGTGTGGGGTGGAAATGAAGGGGAAGGTCCCATCTCAGAGGGAGAGACTAGCTCTAGGAAGATGAGGAGGAGGAGGAGGAAGAGAAGGAGAAGGAAGAGGAAGAAGACGAGGGAGAGGAGGAGGAAACTAGCCATAATCTCACTCAGGGGGTACCCAAGGTTATCAGAAAAGAACTTTCTTCCAAGATGGACAGCTGAACTCTGGAGCAGAGGGCCCCAGTCTTGTCTGGTCTAGTGGTCCATTGTTAGAGAAGTATTAGAAGTTCTGCCTCCTTCATCCTCATGGCACCACCTATATTGCTTGCGGGCTCTCTGGCTGTTCACTGACAGTCCCATTTATAAGATGTGTTATGGAAGAAGGGAGATGTTTTAGGGCTTCTATTGCTGTGATCAAAATAGTATGACTACTTGGAGAGTTAACAGTCCATCACTTAGGGAAGTCAGAGCAGAAACTCAAGCAGGGCAGGAACCTGGAGACAGGAACTGAAGCAAAGGCCATGGAATAACACTGCTCACTGGCTTGCTCTTCATAGCTCTCAGCTTGCTTCCTTATGCCATCCAGGACTATCTGCCCATGGTGGTCCCACCTCCAGTGGGCTGGGCTCTCCCACATCAATCATTAATCAAGAAAATGCTGCACAGACTTAACTAGTTGAAGACCTTCCTCAGTTGAGGTTCTCCTTTCTTACATGAATCCAGTATGTGTCAAGTTGACAAAACACCAACCAGCCAAGGAAGTGACCTTTGTCTCACGGTGCATGTGGACTGTGACATAGGTCTTCTGACCCTACAGAGACCCCACGTTGGAGGAGAACAGCTTTCCCACACTTTCGTGCAAGAGCAATTGGTGAATCCAAAAAGGGAAGGATAGGGAGGTTTCCAGAAGGCAGCTGAGGCAGCCGAGTCGTGTCTGAGGAGTTAGCATAAACTTGGCGAAGAGGCAGAATATTGACATGTTGAATGCAGATCAGAATGTGTTAGGAAATTAGTCAGGATTGACTTTCAAGTGACAGATACTTAAGGAAATTAGCATAAGTAAGGGGTGGGGACAATCTGAGTATATAACTGAGAAAAATAAGATTTTAGACTCACAGGCTGTTCCATGAGCATCTGTGAATGGATTAATCTGCATCTTCTCCCTTTCTCTCCCCAGTGCACCACACCACACACACACACACACACACACACACACACACACACTCTTGGCTGTATTTCCTGGTAAGCCTTTCCTATGTAGTATCAAAAGTGGCCAGCTGATGCAAAGCTATGTTCTTGTTGTGTCAGACTATAAGCCCTTTGGTTGACTAGTGTGTCCTCTAACACTTTCAGCCAAAGTCCTGAGCCTGGAGTTCTGTGACCATCCCTAGGCCAGCGGCTATGAACAGCATCACCCTAGATGAAGAATTGACTTTTGGAGTCAGAGGTGATGTCAGATTTGCTCCAATGAGAAAATAAAGGAAAAGCAGTTTCCAAAGTAGACTGAAGTTAAACTCTTGTGGCAAAGGCAGGCTTGTGCTAGAAGCTGTTTTAGAGGCTGGACACACACAGATTCAACCCTCACACCTCCTCTGTGTGGGATATGAAAGTCACGCTATAGGTGGGGCAATGGAAGTCAGTGGATTACCTACATTCCGGGATCACGAGTGGAGAGGCTAGGTTTACCCAGGTTAGCCTGGTGTCAGAATCTCTTTGTGGTCTCAGCTCTTTTTTTTTTTTTTTTTAAATGTAATACTGTTTATTTAACTTCAAAAACATTTCAGCATTCTACACATACAAAAAATAACAGAATGTTGCAAATTGCATTTAGGTCCAGAGGGTTCTTGAACTTCCATTGATGCAGTAGTTCTTTGTTTTGCTGACAATGATGAGTTCTACAGTTTCTTTAAAAAGTTTAAAACCCTACTGCACTTAACTGAAGAAAAAACTCCAAACACTTCTCATGCCAGCTGACCCCTCCCCCCTTCCACAACTAAGAATGTCAGCAGAATGCTATGCCACTATATACAAAAACAGGACAACCTGAAGCTAAATGGATGCCCACCACAGTATCAACAGGTCCAGCCTCATAGTGCACGACCTGAGCTATGGCCCCTCCAAAAGGCATCTGCCCCTCACAGCCTCCACGCCAGACAAGGAGCATCAAGGATCCATCTGGGTTGTTTTGTTCTCTTTACAAACTATAGATATGTACAGTTGACAACTCAGGGTGGCTAGCCAACAACCATACAGTTAACACGACCTTACGAGTTGAGAACAAAATGCCAGAAACATCTTTAATTGCCTTGTCACACCAACAGCAAAGTGCACTGAGTGAGGAGGACGCGAGAGTGCCTTTTCAATTTAAAAATGTCTGGAGCTATGTACAGCTTTGATACAGTTTCAGGGCGCTCTGGACACCCGCGGCCACTTCATGTAAACCACTGACACTTTGAGAAACTACAATATGATCGTGATCAAATTTTGTAATTAAACCTAACAAGAGCAATAGACACGACTCAAGTAAGAGATGTGTCAGTCACAGCGCTCTCCTACTCTAAGGTATTCACAAGGAGACAGAGTTTTATTCATCTTCCTCTTCCTCTTCTTCCACCTTTTTCTGGGCAACTTTAGCAGGACCCTTGGCACCATCAAGCTTCCCTTTAGACTTACAGTCAGCAACATCCTTCTCACACTTCTCCTTCAGCTTTGCTGCCTTGGTAACGTAAGGCTGCTTTTCACTGTCACTGAAGTTATTCCACATCTCACCCAGCTTTTTTGCCACATCTCCAATGGAGATGCCAGGGTTTGTGGACTTGATCTTGGGGCAGAATTCAGAGCAGAATAAGAAAAATCCAGATGGAGGTCTTTTGGGGGCCTTTGGGTCCTTCTTCTTGCCTCCTTTAGCTGATCCATAATCTTTCATCTCCTGGTCATAGCATACTTTATCTGCCTTTGCCATTTCATCAAACTTTGATTTCTCTTTGCTAGACATGGTTTTCCACCTCTCAGAGCACTTCTTGGAAAACTCTGCAAAATTAACGGGAACCTCTGGGTTTTTCTTCTTATGTTCTGCATGTCTGCACAAAGAAGGCATAAGCAGACATCTTGCCCTTTGGTTTCTTGGGGTCACTTTTAGCCATCCTAACTGTTCGCTAGTCTGGGCAGCGCAGGGTACGACGCAGCCTCGCGCTAGCTGCCTCCACGAGAGCCACCTCGTGGTCTCAGCTCTTAAGCCGCTGTCGTCCTCCCAGACTCAGACAGCAGTAATGGAGTCAGAAGTGCAGTAGGAGCAGTGATGATAAGGATTCTAAGGAAGTAGGTGAAGCAGAATCACAAAATATGCAAACTTACAGTCATGGAAGGAAGAGAGGAGCTACTACCATGGTCATTCTGTCCTTGTAGCTCGGGCCTCAGAGTGTTTAACGGGAATCACCACACAAACTGGTTTGTACAGCTCAGCAGGTCTGTGCTCTCTAGCACTGCCTTGTGTTTTAATCAAGGATGGATATTGATCGCTGCCTTGAGTGACAAGGCTTGCCTTTGGATGGCTCGAGGCTGTGGCCAGTCGTCTTAAGGCTCGTGTGGTTTACTGTCCTTGGAAATGGATGACTAGACTAAAGGCAGTTTCCAAAGAAGGGCAGCCACCCTTGGATCTGTGGCCTTAAAGGTAAAGGCGTGTAGCTGGGACTTTCGCTCTTTCTGGGACAGTTGCTGGTCCTGCATTGACACCCACTCATGCCCTGTCTAGCTGTGTGTGAGAGGAACAGTGGAAGCAAGTTCAGGAACACCTTTGTTCCTGGCAGCAGAGGGTCCTCAGGAGAGTCAGAGTGAGTCACACTGGAATTTGCTTCTATTCAATGGGCCCTGGCTTGTCAGGCCCCTGGGTGAGCTGGCTGTCGGCCAGCAAGCTTGTGATGGCTGGGGCCTTCCAAATTCCTGTTCTCTAAAGATCCAGTGTAGCAGGATCTGCCAAGGCACGCACTTGCCCACTCTGTAACTACTGGTAGAGACTAGGACTTTGGATTTCCCTGGGTGGCCACCTCTTTGACGCACCTCTTTGTCTCCCTCCTGGGAAGGGATGTACCAGGAAACCTAAAGGACCCTGGCTGCAGCCCCTGCATTCTGCAGTCCCTTGTGGACCTGCTAACCGGATCAGTGCAGACTCTCCTGGTCTCATCTCCTGGGCTGGAAACTTTGCATCCCATTTTGTTTTCTCAGAAGTTGCCTTTATGATATTTACCTTTCTGACAAAGTCATTCACCAACCAAGTTACCCACCATGTAGATGGAGCTTGACCAGGTGCTGGGGACACGTACCCAAACTCTCTGCCTGAGGACGGTCTCATTTGTGATGTTTTTCACGCGAGTCACATCTTTAAAGGCTTCCATGTTCAGTCAGCCAGTAGGAGAAAAATTAAAGATTATACCACCACGGAGCTCTGGCTAGCTTGGAACTTTCTCTGTAGACCAGGCTTGCCTCAAACTCACAGAGATCCTTCTGCCTCTGCCTCTGCCTCCCAAGGGCTGGGATTAAAGATCTACACTATTCCACTTGGTGAGAAATACATTTTTGGGACCTATTATGCAATATGGTGATTATAGCAAGGTAATGTATATTTCAGAACTGCTCAGAGCAGGTTTTAAATGTTTACCCAAGGAAGGAAAAGGATGTGAGGAGTTAAATATGTTAATTAGCCTTATTTATGTATTCCATAATGTATATAAACATGTACCCTGTGAATACATATAGTTGTCAGCTCAAATAAATCAAAGACAACCTCCTGTTGGATGCTCTCATCTCCCTTGATTTTTAAAACTTATAATGTAGTATTTGAGTTTTAAATTTTATGTTTTCCAGTTTTTTATTTACTTTTCTTTCAGTGTACTTTTTTTTTTTTTCCTTTTTTTGAGACAGGCATCACTATGAAGCTCTGGCCAGCCCGTCACTCATTCTGTAGACCAGACTGGTCTTGAACTAGCAGAGAACTCTCTGTTTCTGCCTCCTAAGTGCTGGGTTAAGGTGTTCGCCACCATGCCCGGTACCTAGTCTGCTTTTTATTAACCATCATGTTACAGCTGTTGTAACTCTAGAATGATATGCGTATGTGAAGGCTTTGTTTTGAGATGCCAACTAGTAATTTACCTGGAGGCAACAAAATCCAGAACTTGGCAACTAAAGGTGAAAACCAGAAAGAGCCTTAACAACGATTCTTACCTGTAGTCGGCACACCCACAAAGCATTTCTGTGCCCCCAAACTGGGAGAACTAAGATATTACATAACCAGATCAAGATTCAGAATATTTTAGCAGCCTGGAAATATGGGCTGACATGCACAGTGCAGACTTTAGTATAAGTAATGTTTGTACTTAGCTTTAGAGACGTTAATTCCGTATGTTCAAGTCTGGGACATCTGCCTTCACAGCATTTCCTGTGCTACAAACTTTGCATGTTAGTTGACCACACACTTACATAAGCCCAACGGGATGGTATCATTGTTACAAGATAATGTATTCTTAGAGGGAATATTGGAAAGACACTGGTCCTGATGCAGGAGAAAACTGCTTCTGCACTTGACATCGGCTAGAAGACTATATATAGAATGGTACATTGTACACATCTGTGAGCCAGTGCAAAGGGGGCTTTTGCCTTAATAAAGGCTCTGGACATCATGGAGACTAGGAGAGTTGGAGGAGGAGGAGAGGGGGTGAGGGAGGATGATCGGGATGAGGGGCTCATGTTAGTGCTGCTCCAGTCAACCTCACCGAGGTTGGGTTCCCTGCAGTGGAGCTTGTCAGCTGTCTCTAGTGCTTCTGTGAGGAGACAGGCTGCTTCTTCACCTCTCACCCCTGTAGCAAGGGTGCCTGGATAGAGAGGTGGCAGGTCCTCTCAGAGGGTTTTGGGATCATCTCGATGCTGTGTGGGAATACTTTAGTCACTAGGGACCGTGTCTGTCTTCACGGGAAGCCATCTTCCCTTTCTGGTGTTTTCTGTTCATGGATGTCGAGAGCGGGTGGGGGAAGCAATCTGGGATTTTCTTTTTTCTTTCTTTCTTTCTTTTTTTTTTTTTTTTTTTTTTTTGGCCGATTAAAGTAGATAAAAAGTTTTGGAGAAACATTAGTTTACATATTTTATGCTTAAAATCTTTCAATTCTAGCCAAGAGCTTGAGCCAGTTTCCTGAGAGCAGGGACCACACCTAATAGTGAAGTCTGTGTGGGCCAATTTGGCGTCTTCCTGTCCCCATCCACGGTTTCCCACTTGCTCCCTTGCCTCCACCATACCTAATGAGAGTAGCCACCCTGCTTTGGTATTAACCCTGACTGACTAACCTTGCTCAGAATTGCTGTTAGGATAATCTTATGGTAAAATTCACGTGCCCACAAGTCTGCTGGGATAGGGTTAAATTGTAGCTCTTTGTAATTCCCATGTGAGGTCCTTTATGATGACCATTTTGCCAGTTGAAAATCCAGCACAAGGAGCAAGAGTCCAGAGCGGCAGTCTACAAAATAAAATGTCCCACGGAGCACGCTTAAGACAAGCCACCTGTCCCTCTGCCTGATCATTTCAAGTGCAGATTTGGGCTGCATAGCTCAGTGGTAGGGTGCTTGCTAGTATATTCAGGATGCTGGATTTGAAGCCAGGCAGTGGTGGTGCACGCCTTTAATCCCAGCACTTGGGAGGCAGAGGCCAGAGGATTTCTGAGTTTGAGGCCAGCCAGTTCTACAGAGTGAGTTCCAGGACAGCCAGGGCTACACGGAGAAACCCTGTCTCGAAAAACCATGTGTGGATCTTAGGGAAACCTCACAAAGCCAAGGGAGTGAGACTGGTATGGTGGTCAAGTCCAGAGTCAGCAAGCCGGACACAAAACAAGCTGTAGGGGTTCCGTGGGCAAGACTGTCCAGGACATTTCAAACACGTTGGCCAATGTGAGGTACATAAGAGCCCTGCTAAGGCTCAGGTCTCTCTTTCATAAAGTGTAAATGATGTGACCTGATGAGTCTTTCCAACCTCTGGTCCTGCCTTCTTTCTGCAGTCGTCCAGCATGCTCTGCTCACCGCATCCCGAGGGGCACTGACCATGAGCCTCAACTCCTCCCTCAGCTACAGGAAGGAACTGAGCAACCTCACATCGACAGAGGGTGGTGAAGGGGGTGCTGTTTCTGAGTTCATCGCCATCATCATCATCACTGTCCTCGTCTGCCTGGGCAACCTGGTCATTGTCGTCACCTTGTACAAGAAGTCCTACCTCCTCACCCTCAGCAACAAGTTCGTCTTCAGCCTGACCTTGTCCAACTTCCTGTTGTCCGTGCTGGTGCTGCCGTTCGTGGTGACTAGCTCCATCCGGAGGGAATGGATCTTCGGTGTGGTCTGGTGCAACTTCTCTGCCCTTCTCTACCTGCTGATCAGCTCAGCCAGCATGCTCACCCTTGGGGTCATTGCCATCGATCGGTAAGTTTGCATCAGACTTGGAGAGCTGAAGGGTTATGGAACGAGGGATCTCTGGTCTACCGGCTTCAGATGGTCTTGTTCCTGGGAGGGGCACGAGAAGGTTCTTCTGTATGAGAGTGAGTGCGCTGCCTCTTCTTCAGCTCCTCTTATTTATATGTTATGTACAGTCAAGTACCTCATATGATGTTCCCGTGGGTGACAGATTGTATGTTTGACATGTACCATATAGCCTAGGTGTGCAGAATGTCTAACATCTAAGGTTTATACCAACACTCTGTAATGTCTTCTGCATAAAAAAAAAATCACTAGATGGCAGGGCTCAGAATGCTTTCCTTTTGTTAAGTGATGCATGACTGTAACTTTAGAGGAGAGTAAAATGACAGAGTAGGAATTGAGTCCCATCTTTAGACTCAGCCAGCCGTTCCTCTCTGCCGTGTGTCTTGCTTTGGTCTCTGCCCCATCTTGACTGGTGGACCTCAGATAAAAGCTCCCTTTATTCTTTTATTCTCTGGAGGTGGTCAGGACTGGTTGGGGGGAGCAGTGGGAAGGCATACAGCCCAGGGAATAGTGACATGTGCAGAAGCACATTTTGTAGCCTCTGTTGATCCCACCAGAGCTATAGCTGGGACAGGGGACAGACACCAGTGCCCAAGCTGATCAGCTGCACCTCGGGTTGGAGTCCTGCGCTGTGCTGTGTGTGCTCTGCTGGCGGGCGTAGCTTTCAATCATCCTATGTTCGCATTGTCATCCACAAGCACTGGACTTCTTGAAAACGGAGAATGGAGTCATGATCTGTGTGATTACCTGGAAATTGGGAAGGATCTCAGTGGGGGAGGGACAGTACAGAGGGGGCTAGTCAGGGATGTCGTCCCAGGCTGACACAAGTCTCCAGACTCTTGGGAACATGGTTATTTTGGGTTGGACTAGCTCCCCAGAGCACAGCGATGCTGGACTCCAAGACTGGATTCTTGTTTTCCCCATGGCTTTGTAGAGAATGTAGAATGAATGAGACAAATGAACCAATTGGCTTTTCCACATGTAAAAACGACACAAGTCGAAAGAATGAAAGCAGAGAAAACTCACAGTGTGGCCAGCCAGGGGCAGTTCACCTCATGTTTGCAGTGTATTTCCTCCAGCAGTACACTTTTTATATTTTACTTCTTAGATCTGTTTATTTTATGTTTTGCCTACATGTATGTATGTGTGTCGTGTGCGCATGGTGGCTGCCGAGGTCAAAAGAGGGCATCGGCTCTCCTGAAACTGGAGAAATGAATAGTTGTGAGGCATCAGTGGAGCACCACAAAACAAACTCAGGTCCTTTGCAAGAGTGACCAGTGTTCTTAACCACTGAGCAGCCTCTCCAGCTGCTCCACAGGACAGCTTTTAAAAAAGATTTTCTTTTAGGTTTAATTTCATGCACGCATAGGTATGCATGTGTGTGCAGGTGCAGGTGCCCAAAGAGGCCAGAAGAGGATGTTGGACTCTCTGAATCTGGAGTTACAGGTGGTTGTGAGCCACACAGCATAGCTGCTGGAAACTGACCCCTGGGTCCTTTGCAAGAGTGGCAGGCACAGAGCCTCCCGCCCAGCCTGACTGACAGTACCCTTCTTACAATAGGCTGATGTTCATGTCCTGCTTTGTCATTTAATATGCAATTATGAGCATCGCCTCCATAACCTTGGAGAATGTGCTATTAGTGGTCATGTGGTACTCTGTGATGGACTCTGACTTATTTTTTAGTACCTCATTACTGGATTTAGGTGACTTCACAGAGCTCTCTTTAGTGAACACGTGACCCTGTTCCATTTGTGGAACTGCCGTGTCCTACCTGGATGGATCGTATAACACAGGAAAAGGAGTTTGATGGGCGTTAAGAGGAAACAGATATTCACGGCACTTTACTTTAGATTTTAAAAAATAATGGTTTTTGAACATCCATGCTTCGGGTCTTGTGGAATGCAGATCGAGGCTAAGCAGCTTAGGTGGTCCCCTGAGCCTCTGTAGCACTCTGTGCACTGGGTCAGAGTGGCGGGACTGCAGCTGTAGCTCCAGGAAGATGCAAATCTGGGTCAAGTTAAGTGAAGGTGAGAGTAACAACCCCTCAGACCACAGCATCACAATGAATCCACAGTGTACCTGTGCCAGTGCAAGGGCTCATGGTTGGATTCTTTAAGGCCCAAGGCACGGCCTTGGGGTAGTAAGCTACAGACACCAAACTGCCCACCAGAGGACCTCCTAGCAGCACAGACTTAACTATGCAGAACTAGCTCCCAGGGATAGCTACCGAAGTCACTGCTGCTGATGGGCAGGACATTTGAGTGACATCTTAAAGAGCAAATAAGATTTTACAGGTATGCAGGAGGTGGGGAGCTCCCCTCTACTAAGCAGATAGGCTGTGTTAATTCTTTTTTTTTTTTTTAAAGATTTATTTATTTATTATATGTAAGTACACTGTAGCTGTCTTCAGACACTCCAGAAGAGGGAGTCAGATCTTGTTACGGATGGTTGTGAGCCACCATGTGGTTGCTGGGATTTGAACTCCAGACCTTCGGAAGAGCAGTCAGGTGCTCTTACCCACTGAGCCATCTCACTAGCCCCACTGTGTTAATTCTTTAGGTGAACAATTATTGAGCACTTATATTGGGAATGCATAGCTGAATGAGGTGGGTCATATGCTGTAAAATTAATATTGAAGGAGAGGTGAACTTGGGATCATATAACTCTGGAGTGTTCCACCATGGGAAAGATGCTGTGAGAGTGCAGAGGAAGAGACAAGGCAAAATAAGATAGAAGTGCCCAGGGTGTGTGCCAGGCGTGTAGCATCTGACAGCTAGAAACCAGGTGATAGGGTTGCACACAGACAGACTGACACAGACAGACTTACCCACTGTAGCTTCTATCCTCACGGCCTGGATCCGAGGTCAGTCAGTGATGAAGGGACTGCCTTGCGATGACGGAGAGTTACTAAGACCTTGGAAAAAAAAAAATAGCTCATCTACCCCATCAAAACAAGATAGATTCACAGTAGCTTGGCCAGATCTTTGTGACAAAACTATTATTTAAAAAAATTTAGCTGGGCGTGGTGGCGCACGCCTTTAATCCCAGCACTTGGGAGGCAGAGGCAGGCGGATTTCTAAGTTTGAGGCCAGCCTGGTCTACAAAGTGAGTTCCAGGAAAGCCAGGGCTACACAGAGAAACCCTGTCTTGAAAACCAAAAAAAAAAAAAAAAAAAATTAGGGCTGGAGAGATGGCTCAGTGGCTAAGGGTACTTGAGGGTCTTGCAGAAAACCCAGGTTCAATTCCCAGCACCCACGTGGCAGCTCATGACTGTCTATAGCTCCAGTTCCAGGGGCTCCAACTCCCTCTTCTGACTTCCTTTGCCCCCCTCTTCTGACTTCATCAGGAATCAGGCACACATGTGGTGAAGATATATATATCCAGACAAAATATTCATGCACATAAGATAAAATAATCTAAAACCAAAAATCAAAAGAAAGTTAGTATCTTTAGATATGTTAATGGCAGGTGCTATTTATTTTTTTATTATTAGATAGTAGCATAGATTAAAACCATAAACTGAGTAGATGAGTTCCATCTTTATGTGATGTATATGGAGCCTCGGGAGACAGGGCAGGGTTGGGAAGGAGAGGAAAGAGGGAGTGGATACAGTAATTAAAGATGCATGAAGCTGGACACGGAGGTATGCTCCTTTACTCTCAGCACTCAGGAGGGGAGGCAGAGGCAGGTGGGTTGCTGTGAGTTCAAGGCCAGCCTGGTCTACAGAGCCAGTTCCCGGACAGCCAGACAGAGCTGCATGCTAAATAAAGAGACACTGTCTAAATGTTTCTTAAAAGGCAATACAGAAAGCAACAGCATTGATTCTGATTTTACTGTCACATGACACCTAACTGCCATAAGCCAGACACTTTACTATACTGTCAACATTTAGCTAAGTTCATCTTTGAGACAGCTCTATGAATCTCTGTTTTTCAGATATACACAGTGATGTGGAATCCAGACAAACCCTTTCCCCCTCAAGTTGGTTTGGCTGGTCCTGGTGTTTATCACAGCAATAGAAAGCAGATTGGGATAATTCCTGAAGAGAATAACCAAGTTCCTAAACACAAGTGGGCTCTGATGTGCTGACCTCTGCGCAGGACCACGTGTCCTTGCTAGTGTGCAGTTGTGCGATATGGTCTAGCATGTTGCTTATCTGAAGAGGGCTGGGTGACTATGTCTCTCATAGAAGCCTTCCCGGCACAAGGGGTTAGTTGGGAGAAGTACAAGAATCCCACCCAAGAAAGTAGGGCACCCTGCTTCCATGTAACTCCTCTCCCCCCCTCCCTGTCTTCTTTTCTAGCTACTACGCTGTCCTGTATCCAATGGTGTACCCCATGAAGATCACAGGGAACCGAGCTGTGATGGCTCTCGTCTACATCTGGCTCCACTCTCTCATTGGCTGTCTGCCGCCCCTATTTGGCTGGTCATCGGTGGAGTTTGATGAGTTCAAGTGGATGTGTGTGGCCGCGTGGCACCGGGAACCGGGCTACACCATCTTCTGGCAGATCTGGTGTGCCCTGTTTCCCTTTCTCATCATGCTAGTATGCTACGGTTTCATCTTCCGGGTAGCTAGGGTCAAGGCCCGAAAGGTGCACTGTGGCACGGTGGTCACTGTGGAGGAGGACTCCCAGAGGAGCGGGAGGAAGAATTCTAGTACCTCCACCTCTTCCTCCGGCAGTAGGAGGAATGCCCTTCAGGGAGTGGTCTATTCAGCTAACCAGTGCAAAGCCCTCATTACCATCCTAGTGGTCATTGGTGCCTTCATGGTCACCTGGGGCCCCTACATGGTTGTCATTACCTCAGAAGCACTCTGGGGGAAGAACTATGTCTCCCCAACCCTGGAGACTTGGGCCACATGGCTTTCCTTTACCAGTGCCATCTGTCACCCTCTGATCTACGGACTCTGGAACAAGACTGTGCGCAAGGAGCTGCTGGGCATGTGCTTTGGGGACCGTTATTACCGGGAACCCTTTGTGCAGCGACAGAGGACCTCCAGGCTCTTCAGCATTTCCAACAGGATCACAGGTAACTAGGAAAAAGATCCTCACACCCCAGGCAGATGTCACCCAGGGTCCTTCCCAGTAGCTAAGGGCAGCGTCAGGGTGACATAGTCATGGTCTCAAGGCTCAAGGCTCAAGGAACAGAATTCCTGTTGTGAAGAGCCACACCGGAGTAGCCATAGTGTCTCCCACACTGCTTTCTACCACTTAGCTGTGGAAGGAGCTTGCTGAGGAGGAGGTCAGAATAGCCCCAGTACCCATCCCTGGAGAATGAGACAGGGGACCTTGTGTTTTGTTTTTGTTTTGTTTTGTTTTGTTATTTTGTTTTTTTGTTTGTTTTTGTTTTCGAGACGGAGTTTCTCTGTGTAGCCCTGGCTGTCTTGGAACTCACTCTGTAGACCAGGCTGGCCTCGAACTCAGAAATTCACCTGCCTCTACCTCCTAAGTGCTGGGATTAAAGGTGTGTGCCACCACGCCTGGTGACCTTGTGATTTGGAAGTTGATTTTTCTGGAACTATAGCCGGGGGCCTCATGGTCTGGAGGGGATAGCCAGGAGGAATCTGAGCCTTGGGCCGGGCTGCCTTCTCCCTTGGTAAACAGTTTCCTTCAGTGTTGCCTCCCTCTGATGGTCTTTCCAAACCTTACTGGATCACTCAGCCTGTCCCGCCTCCCAAACTCTTGTCACCTTGAGCTTCCCCTCCAGGTCAGTGGTTTCTTCTGATAGTCCCTGGTAATCTTTTTTGTGGGTATGTGTATAGGGGAATGCACCAGTGCCAAACTATAGCCTTCTTTCAGTGTGTCATTGTCCTGTGTTCAAGGCTACTCTATCTGGAGGGACACACTCATGTCTCACACACACACACACACACACACACACATGCACGCACGCTTCCAGCAACCTAGAGGAGTTACATTAATCAGAGGTTAGATGCTTTTCAGTTTTTTTCTTCTCATATAATTTCAGGTTTAGAAGAGTTGGAAACATAATATGGGGGAGCCTCCCGTAGTGTTATCAACCTACGTAACTGCAGTAAGACACGGGCCCTAGAGCCCCACGCACGTGTACCCTAGCCTCACACAGACACGTGTACCCTAGCCTCACACAGACACGTCTATGAAGGGTTGGTCAGGCCCTTTGTAGAGTGTCCCTGAGAATCTGGTGCTGGGAATGAGATGGGATATTTTGGACCAGAATGCTGCAGGACTGGTGGGATCCTGTTCATGCATCTGGTTAGGGACGCAAGAGTCAGCTATCTTATTACTGGCTGAGTCACCTTGACCTCTTGCTTCGGGTGTGGTCTGTCAGCCTTCTGCCTCCACTGCGGATTCCACTGTAATTAGCATGCAAGCCGGAGGAGATGCTTTGAGACTGGAAATAGCCTCTTTTTCCTTGAGCTTTGACACCCCCGACTAGCATGCCCTGGTGCGACCCCCCCCCCCCCAGCATGCTAGCATGCCCTGGTGCATCTTGCTCACCACAGGCGTGGTTCTGTCGCTCTGGAGGGAGCATGGTTGGGATTTTAGAGGCACTCTGAGGAAGACATCACCCAGCTAGGCTATTGGAAGGAGATTCCAAGTGCACCTCCTTCAGCCCGTAGCTCCCACTTCTTGCCAGACCTAGTTAGTTTCTCTTCTCAGGAAACAGATCCCTTCACCTTCACCCTCAAGAGAGCAAAAGACCTGACCCCTTTTGCCTATGAACACTCAGGGCCGGAGATGACAAGAGGCTCTGTCCGTGTGCCTGTGACAAACATCGGCTAGCTGACTTACCTTGTGGACTGGTGGAGAACTATTCCTGGATAGGGGAGACCATCTCCGTGTCTCCATTAGTCTCAAGTGCCCGCCCCTTGCCACTTACAAACTCACGCTCCCACGTGTGACCTGTGAGCCGGAAGGTACATCCAGTGCTTGGCTCCATTCTGTTGGTGCTTATTGGCTCAGATTTTATAATAACTTATCTTCTTGGCAAGAGCGTGATGTATGCTTTCCGTTCTGCTGAAACTAAGGAAGAAGAAGGAAAACAGCCAGGGCAGGGGATGAGAAAGGAAAGGGTCGAGAGAGCAAAACAAAGCCTCTAGGGCATGGCCACGGTTTACAGTGCGAACTGTTGGGTTGCCCTGGAAGGGACTAGCAAGCTGTGGGAGCGGCAGAAAGCTCCAGTTGTGGCTGGGCTGGCAAACCCAAAGCCATTGGTGGTCTGAGGCTTGTCCAGGAAAAAGCAGCCTTGTGGGCTGACGGGTTCTGAATCCTTGGCTTCTCCAGAGCTGGGCATGGGGAGTGGCTATTGCTCTTCTCTGAGGGCCTTGACTGGAGGGGACCGGTCAACCACATTAGTACCTTAGGGACTAGGGAGCAAGATACAATATGGCTCTATCCCAGGTACACACTCATGGCCATCCAAGCCAAGAATACCCACCCCCTTCCTGATCATCTTCCGTCGGAGGGGCAACCCTGAACTTCGGTGCAAAGAAAGTCCTCTGTCTCAGTCAGGCTCACCAGAATCACCCCCTGCACACAGGGCTTTGAAATGCAACTGATTCCTAAGCCCAGGTTACCTCCCTTACCGTCAATCTGCTTTCAAACTTGCTCTTTACAGTTGGGGAAGGTAAATGCCCTAGTATTCACAGGGGGTACAGAAGATGGCTGACACGACGGAATGGTTTTGTATGATTTCATTTGTGCAGCATATGGAAAGCTGACACCTAAGAAGTCAGGAGGCAGAATTATTATTGTTCCTGAGACTTGCAAAGGCAGAAACAGAATCCTGCGCATGCCCAGAACATCCCAAGCGCACCACAGCAGTGACTTCGTGCAGAGCCTAATTCACTCATAAGCACTGGATTTTAGGGCGTGGTGGCGCACGCCTTTAATCCCAGCACTCGGGAGGCAGAGGCAGGTGGATTTCTGAGTTCGAGGCCAGCCTGGTCTACAAAGTGAGTTCCAGGACAGCCAGGGGTAAACAGAGAAACCCTGTCTCGAAAAACTAAAAAAAAAAAAAAAAAAAAACCACTGGATTTTACTTTTCTTAGTCTGTCCACCTCAGACTCAAGTTCTCTGGGACACCGGCTGTCACTGAGCCACCAAGCCCTTTTGCTTTTGAGGTCCCCTTAGCAGATCTCCAAGGTTGGTGGGCGGGGTTTCTGTAGGAATAGGAATCTCCTGGGCACCTGGAGGCTGCTAGGGGAGCCCCACCTCAAGGTGGGTGGGGCGCCATGGAGTGGAGGTTGGTGAGCTGAGTACTGAACTAATGCTGAACGGTAGCACAAACCTGAAACAGGGATGAAAGAAAAGGCCGCAGGATAAAGGGCCAGAAGGAAACATTCCTTCTGCTCAGAGCCCCTGCGTCTCAGATGTGGAAGTGCCTTCTACCTGGTGCATGAACACACCTGGTCCCTGGGCCTAGCCTTCTGTATGTTTTTGTTGGAAGGGTTAGATGTGTCCCATTCCCGTGGGAAATGGTGGTGTTCTGTGGAATCTCAGAGTAGCTGTGTCTACTCTTTGGAGGGAAATGCTTCGCAGCCGAGCCACAGCGGTCTGGCTCGAAGGATCGTTCTCACTAGAGGATACCAAAACACGAGTTCTTGGCTTTGTGCTGCTACCTCAGAGCTGGTATCCAAACACATTGTGGTTGCCACCGTCCCAGTTGGCAAGAGATGGCCCTGAGGGGCTCCACTTCTTGAATCAGGCTCTCTATTGAACATAGTTATGCTCAGAGGCCGTGTCAGAAGGGATAAGCAGGTTCAGGGAGACTTTGGGATCTTCTCTAGTTTCAGCCCTGTAACCAACCCCAAGCAAACTGACAGCTGCTTATGTGAATGGTTCTGAGGTGGCTGTGCCATGTGTCACCTTACCCCCGCCATTCCCTCCTTGCTCTCAGGAAGAAAGGGAAGAGTGTATAGTTTACCACCTTGAACTCTCAGAAATACCAGGATTTAATTAAAGAGGAATCTTTCTCCTATCTTAGAGTATATTGCAGGAGAACATTGTTCTCTATGGTAGGCCATTATCTTAGTCCGATTTCTATTACTGTTTCAAAGTGATGGAGACTGCGCAGTTTATAGTGAGCAGTGATTTATATTCAGAAGGTGTTGAGCAATTGTGCTACTTTTTTTTTTTTAAAGAAGATTTATTTGTTTATTTTATATATAAGTACCCTGTAGCTGTCTTCAGATACACCAGAAGAGGGCATCAGATCTCATTACAGATGGTTGTGAGCCACCATGTGGTTGCTGGGATTTGAATTCAAGACCTCTGGAAGAGTATTCCGTGCTCTTAACTGCTGAGCCATCTCTCCAGCCCCCATCAGAGGATCTTTTAAGGGGCATATTCAACCATAGTGCCCATTAAATCTATTAGGCTATTTATACTTGGCTTAAGATTTTTGGAAGGCTAGAAATCTCTGTTCCATCTTCCTTCCTTCCCCCAGCCAGAGTTTCAGGTGTAGCTCTGGCTACCCTGAAACTAACTCTAGACCAGGCTGGTCTTGAACTCACGGAGACCCGTGAGTTCTGTCTAGCCTCCCTAGTGCTGGGACTGAAGGTCTGCACCGCTATGCTTGGCCTAGGTAGTCTTAAAAGCACAGCACTACCATCTGCTGGGCTTTTGTCTGTGCCATCCCATAACAGGAGGGAGTCAGGGGAGGGCAAGACCAGAGAGCAGAAGGCCAAATTCATGAGTAAACCGAGACCATTCTGTTCCTTCTGCTCCTCCTTCTCCTCCTCTTCTTCCTCTTTCTCTTATTCCTTCTCCTCCTCCCTCCCCCTTTCTCCCTCTTTTTCTCCTCTTCGTTTATTTGCTTTCATTTTTTGACTGTGAATATGAGTGTCTCGCCTGCATGTATGTGTGTGTATGCTGTACGCCTGCGCGGCACTGTCAGAGACTAGATGAGGGCATCAGATCCCTTGGCACTGGGATTTCAGAAGGTATTGAGCCACAGTGTGTATGCTGGGAACCAAACCTAGACTCTCTGCAAGAGTAGCAAAGTGCTCTTAAGCTCTGGGCCACCTCTCCAGCCTCATGGTTGTTCTTAAGGTGACTGACCTCTTCTGTGATAACAGCATTAGTGCATTCATTAGGCCCCACCTTTCAACACTGTTGCCTTGGGGATTAAGTTCCCAGCAGAGGAAATTTTCAGGGGCACATTCAATCATAGTGCCCATTAAATCTATTAGGTTTGTTTGTAATTTCTAAGCTTTTTTTTTTTTTTACTCCCCAGATACTATACATAGGATAGCTCTTATTAAAGATCTTTATCTTCATATATTTTTCAATAATCCTCCAGCTCTTCACAGATTTTTTTTTGAACTTTACTATGTACCCAGTTAATGACTTTTCTTTAAGATCTTTGTTGTCTTTTTTTTTTTTTTTAGAATTATTAATTTATTTTAGGTATATGAGTATACTGTAGGTATCTTCAGACACACCAGAAGAGGGCATCAGCTCCCTTTACAGATGGTTGTGAGCCACCGTGTGGTTGCTGGGAATTGAACTCAGGACCTCTGGAAGAGCAGTCAGTGCTCTTAACCTCTGAGTGATCTCTCCAGCCCTATTGTCTCCTCTTCGAACTTACCCCCCAGTCCCACTTTTTCTTCTATGTCTGTCATGCTATGTCTGTCATGCTGGGGACTTTTCTTAGCTGTGTAGAGGTCCTGTCATCCCTTTAGCTGGGAAGCCTCTGGTGAGGTGGGGCCAGCAGGCTTCCATGTTGTGGTGTGAACTGGATGCGTCATCCCACAGGCGCCCGGTTCTCAGAGCCCACACAGCTTTCTTGGCTGACTTTCCAGAGGAGAGTGCTCCTGTAACCTCTCAGTGGCCTGGCCTCTGCCCCGGGTGGGCGGCTTCTCAGTGCTACAGCCTCTGCTTCACTCCCTCTGCTCCTCCGACATGGGGAGGGGGTGTTGAGGCTTAGGCAGGAAGAGCTGGGGCGGGGTCCAGATGCTTTGAGATGGTCAGTGGCGCCCACCACTGGGCAATCTCCCAGTCCTGAGGCTCCCTTGGTGAGAAGGAGGCTCTTTCTAGTCCCCCGCATGAACCTCAGTTCTCTTTCCCAGGCCACTCTGTCTTTATTCTTCTGTTATGGGGATGGCACAGACAAAGACCCATCAGATGACAGATGCCTTTGTCTTTGCACCTTTTCCAGACTCCACTTTTGGGAAGGCTTTTTAACTATTTATGGAAGTTACATTTTCTCCTCACCTGTCTTGGTGTCTGACATGGTCAGGAAGGTTCCCTGTGGGAGAGAAACAAGGGTCAAAATCCGGGGAAAGCACCCAGGGATATCTGTCTTCCAGTGGATCAGGAGCGAGTTTTTCAAGAGACAGAATTCAAAAAGGAGCTGGTGGGTCAGCGGGGCCAGAAGCTGGGAAGGCAGCTGCCTAGCAGGAAGCCCGCCGCCCAGTAGGAAGCCCGCTGCCTGCCAGCCCACCCTAGGAGCCTGGGTTTATTCTACCAATGCCAACTTTGCTTTTCAGACTTGGGCCTGTCCCCACACCTCACGGCGCTCATGGCAGGCGGACAGTCCCTGGGACACAGCAGCAGCACCGGCGACACAGGCTTCAGCTACTCTCAGGATTCAGGTAATGGTTGTACTCTGAAAACCCCCTCGCTTGTGTAAGTTGGCTGTGTTAACTACTGCTGGGAGATCGGCCATTCCCCAAGGACTGTGGAGGACTGTGGAGGGAGGACTGCGGAGGGCGGATTGCGGAGGGCGGTGAAGGACTGTGGAGAGCTATGGTGGACTGTGGAGGACTGCGGAGGAAGGACTGTGGGGGACTGTGGAGGACTGTGGAGGACTGTGAAGGGGGTGTGGTAAGAGGCAGGAGATAGGTTTCCTGCCACGGCCTCTAGCCTTTCAGCTTTCCCACGCCTCTGTTTTCTCCTCTATTAAATGGGCCCATTGGCTCCTTCTTTCTCCCCACCACATGGTTGTAAGGTTGAAAGTACAAGAAAGCCTTTGAAAAGTTAAAATGTGAAAAACCTATGGTTTTACACTAATTATGCTGCCATTGACAGCCCAGGCCCTAAACTCCACCCACTTGTTTCTCAGCTTCCTTCCTGCTATTGGCTTCCTAACATTAGGGCCTGCTCCTTGTGCTTGTGGGGAGCCATGGTGGCCAGATCCTATGTTTGCTGAGTGGTCCTGATTGGGAACAACATGGTCAGAGACAGAAAGTTCTTTTCACCTAATTCGCAGATTGATGTTGGTGAGGCACCTGGCCACATCTGGAGCTGGCGCATGTTAAGGCTCTAGGCCATAGAGGGAGCAATTTCAAATCACCAGACAAGCAACAAGCCAGGCAGTGAACTCCAAGCTCTTCTGTTTCCACATCCCTGGGAACTTTTATCTCTTTGGTTGTGAGTCTTTAAGAGCTGAGCCTTCATTCCAAACCTCACTGGGAGCTTTGGAAAAGTCATCTCTAGGGTAGGAGAGATAGCTGTTAGTGAAATCAGAACCAAGCCCTGGCTCTGGGCAAGGCAGGGCTTAGTGGACAGATATCAGTGACTGGAACTCTACTGTCTTATTGTGGGGAAGCCAACTGGGGAATGGCAGAGACCCGCCTTTCCCTCCGACCACAGAAGAGGGACGCAGGTTGAAGGAGCCTCATGACCCACGGTTCCTAAGACACCATAGACTGTGCAGCCCTCTGGGTACCAGAGGAGAGGACAGCCTCATCAGCCGACTGATGGCCTCATCTAGGTGCCAACCACAAGTCCTATCCCTGTTCCTAGACACTAGTGCCCTAAGGGAAGAGGAAACACAAGCCAAGGCAGAGGTGGTGGTGTGCAGGAGGGACGACCTCAGGTGACATGGGTGCTGTTCCTCAGGTGCTGTCCACAAGTACACTAGATTATCTGGTCAGCCGATGGTGTGGCAGCTCCTCCCCCGTCCGTGAAACCCTAGGATGGATGACACACACATGCTGTTTGTAGGCATCTGCTTCAGGACAGGCAGCTGGACATGCTTGTGGCATTAAAGGGTGGGGCCAGGTCATCAGTGACCTGGGAAGAGGCCTTGGTGTCTGTAGGTACATGTACATCCTCTGCCCGCCATAGGGACGGATGTGATGCTGTTGGAAGATGGCACTTCTGAGGACAACCTTCCCCAGCACTGCACTTGCCCACCCAAGAGGAGGAGCTCCGTGACATTTGAGGATGAAGTGGAACAGATCAAAGGTTGGTTTATGGCAGTGTCTCAGTCGACATGTGGGCAAGGAGGGGATCCTAGCCTCATCCTTACCACAGAACATGCTAAGGCTTCATCGCCTCTGCCTCCTTCCCATCACTGCAGACCCACTAGGGACACTTGAGTCTTGAATTCTGAGGCATCTGACTCACAGCAAGCAGCATCCAAGGTGGGACAAATGCAGCTGTAGACACACACACACACACACACACACACATGCACGCACATGCACGCACACATGCATTCACACACACAGTCATACATACAAACACATACAAACACAGTCACATATACATACATACACTCATACGCAGTCACATACACACATACATGTACACACACACACATGCACACACACATGCATGCATGCACGTACACAGTCATACATACAGACACATACAAACACACACAGCCACATATACATACATACACTCATACACAGTCACATACACACATATACATACACTCAGACACACACACAGTCACATATACAATACACATACACACACTCAGACACACATACACATAGACACACAGTCACATACACATACAAACTCACACATAGACACACATAAAGAGCAGATACTATGAACACACACACACACAGCATGGACACACATACACACAGACATACACAGGCACGCACACAGTTGCAGTCAAACACACAGATACACACAGAGACAGTCATAGAGAGACAGAGAACTCAAAAACTCAAAACAATTCGCATCTTTCTCAGGAACTAGCCTGATTGGATTAAATAGTTTCCGTGCCCCACACAGTAGTTCACAGTAGTTGCTCCCCTTTATGGATGGTATCCAGTTATAAATCTGAACCTGTCCTATCAGCCCGCCCCCTCTGATGGACAGTGGGAATGTGGCCGGGTGTGTGGAGGCCTTGCTGCCATCCTGATGAATGACCCTGGAACCTGCAGGGACAGGAGCCTGCTGACTGGGCTTTCCTGCTTCATCTGTTAACACAGAGCATCCTTGATGCTTTGGGACCTGGGGCTAGTTTCCACTCCAGACAAGCCAAGAGGAGCCACTCCCGTGTAGGAGTCTCTTTTTCTCCCGTCTCCAGGTGAGAACAGCCAGTGGTATAATGAACCTTGAGTCTGCTGGAGTCAGGGGCTTTAAGGTGTAAATGCTGAGTATGCAAATAAGTCTCCCTCTGCCTGCTCCATTCCCTTGCAGAGTGAGGGGAGAGGTGGTAGAGGAGCTCAGAGAGGATGGTAAATAATTATATACTTCTCTGGCAAAGCAGACTGAATACAGAGCTAGCCAGCAGCTTTGAGAGTTTACATTACCCTTCTGCTGGACAATGAGTCCATCTCCTTCCCAGACCTCTCACACAGATCCCAGCCTGCCCCTTTGTGTCCTAGGGGTGGGCTGGAAGCGCCCTCTGCTGGTTGGGTGCTGAGAGCAAGGTGCTAGAGCAGGGGAGGGAGCAGGCTGGGGCTGCTAAGGTCTTCACTTCCTTCCTGGAGAGTGGGGCATAAACTGCCTGTTCTCCAGAAAACATAAGGGGATAAGGTCCCCCAGATGTCCCGAGAGCTTGGGCAGTGAGGTCTGTGACACAGTGCTCAGGTTTGGTCATTAGGCGCCACCTCAGTTCCTCTTTCCCATTCAGTGTAGTGTCAGGGCTCCTAATCCTTCACAGGATTGTTGACATCACTGCCAAACATGAGGCTTTCTACAGTGAGGGAGGCTCTGAGGGAAATGGAGAGGAGACATGGCCTTTGAGTCTGTGCAAGCTTACAGCCTCAGCTGTTCAACCCAGGAGCTACAAGAGGAAAATTCTATTGAAGATGTAAAAGCTAAAACATTTGTGGAAGAATTTACTCATTCATTCGTCACATGTGAATTTCTTCTCTTTATAGTCAAGGAAACTAAACTAGAAAATGTCTGGCATTTCTCAGGTAGTAAATTGTGAAGTCCAAAATTTTAGCCTGGGGACTCTGATGTCAAAATCTATACCTGTAATCTCCGCTTGTCTCTTCTCTCTGGAGTAACCAGCCAGCAGAGGCCATATCCCTTTTTCGCTAACCTTCCTTTCTGCCTTCTCCCACAGAGGCTGCCAAGAACTCTCTTCTTCATGTGAAAGCCGAAGTACACAAATCCTTGGACAGTTATGCAGCCAGCTTGGCTAAAGCCATTGAGGCTGAAGCCAAAATCAACTTATTTGGGGAGGAGGCTCTGCCAGGGGTCTTGTTCACAGCACGGACTGTCCCTGGGGCTAGCTTTGGGGGCCGTCGAGGCAGCAGGACTCTTGTGAATCAGAGGCTGCAGCTACAGAGCATCAAAGAAGGGAATGTCTTAGCTGCAGAACAGAGATGAAGGCTTCAGAGGGGAGTGGGGCCACAACGGAGCTACTGGTACTGGTGCCTGTGCCAAGACCCTGGAACATGTCACCACTCAGAGAAGGCCAGACGCTGGGAAGGAAACATCTGGTATGCAGCCAGTAGGATTGAAAGTACTGTCTCCACTCTGACTTCAGTTGTCTTCTGTAAAGCACATGTGGGCTGCTTCAGGGCCCCTGGGATGGAGCGAGGCTTCCAAAGCACACGTTAGAAGCAGATGGAGATGTGGCTGGGGTTTCAGGAGGACTACAGAGGGTGGATGTGAAAGGGAAGCCACCATGTGGCTCTTGTCTTCACCGGGATCCAGCTGCTGTAGCTGTCCCTGGTCTCAGTGAGGCCTCTAGAGGCAATCCCTACTCTGTGCACCTCATGGGGACAGAACGGCTCACCCTAGCACTGTCAGACCATCTGGGGGCTCTGTGTGGTTGATCCAGGCAGCGTGGGACCACAAGTACTAGACTAAATGCAAAAATAGTCCAGAGAGCACCCAGGAGTACAGCACCCTACATAGACACCCTATATCTACTGCCCTAGTTAGGACTTGGTCTTCGGTAGCACCTGCTGCTGGCCAATAGAAATAGCCCACAGGCCACCTAAGATGTGGCCACCCCACCCACTTCCTTGTTGACAGAATTATTATTATTATTATTATTATTATTATTATTATTATTAGAAAAGAAGGGAGAAACCACTATAAAAGACAAGGGTGAATACCAAGCACTTCATTTCCAGAATAATAAAACCAGGAGGTTAGGGCTTATCACTAAGCCTGGGACTGTGAGGTCATGCGCAGATGGGAAAAACTTGGGGGAAATCCCTCCCACGGGAGATATAGGAGATGTTTGAGTGACTGGAAAACACAGTTGGCCTCACTTTCCAGAGGCAATTGTGACTGTCATCACAAGTTTAGGGCTGGCACAAGGTAGAAAGGGCAATGGACCCGAGTTCATAGCCTGGGTTCTTGACCCAGCTTAGCCTTTGTCTGCATGTCATCTGGGACATCCTGTCCTGTCGCTAGGCCATTTGGAGAAAAGAAAGGTATGAGTTGGAATAAGCAGCCTCTATGATAATTCCAGCTCTAACCTTGGATGTCTTCTGAATCTGTAATTTAAGAGATGAGGACACACAGAACATGACTGGCAGGCGACCCAGGATCTGTATACTGGGTGTGCCCAGTGAGCACAGGAAGAACACCTGCATACTCTGGCCCTTGCCTTTGTGCTGTTTGGCCGATTAGGGCAGTCCTAACTGCCGACTACTGAGATGTGGGTATGAAGAGGATGCCACAGCTGAGGCAGGTGTGGGACAGTGGGTGGGGTTTGTTGGCTTGGACTCCTTGCTCTTTGAGCTAGAACGTGTTTGGGCTTTGAGTGCTTGCTGTGGGGGTTTGTAAGAAGATCTTTTCTGCTGCTCTTAAGCCTGGGTGCTTTAGATAAGTGATGAGCAGGGCTGTCCACCACGCCGAGCAGAGGAAGAGTCTAAGACCGGAGGCAGCCATGGTGTGGTTTGCTTTTCAAGTGTTTCCTGGGGGCTACCTGGCTCCTGGTGTGGCAGTGCCTTGCCTGTGGCTCCTGAGGCTTGGCTTGCCCCTCTGGGTGCTTGTCACCTACTCCAGGTCAGTTGTGCAGGGGAGGACGGGTCCTGCTCTTCTTGCAGCCCCTGTCTTCTCTCTGTATTCTGTTCTCCTTTTCTAGTACTTGCCTAGTGCCTGGAGGGACCCTATTCCCAATTACCCAGTATGCACCAAAGTGGAGCATGCCCCTTAGGTACTGGTTGTCAGTCAGTACAATGGATTGGCTTAAGACTCAAAGGATAGAGACTCTTTTCTGATTGCCCTGGGCTAGGCTTTATGCAAAGGATGCTGAGACCTCTAACACCAGGAGTCTCTGGTATTCAAGAGGAGGTATGACCTCCCTTTTAAAGGATTGGAAGCCTGCTCATCTGCCTAACACTGGATCTGTCAGCACTTCACCAAGCACCATTACCAGAGAGGAGAGGAGAGCACAGGTGTCCAGATGCTGATGCTGTGGGGGAATGTAGAGCATCAGCAGAGATGACAAAGCTGTGGCTACTCAGGGTCTGAGTATTCCAGCTAGGGTGCTGTGGTTGAGCCAGCAAAGCAGGTGACCATCTGGACTCTGTCTGGGGGGATTTTTAGGAGCCAGAACCATGGTTTTGCATATTCAGGGATTCTGGTTTGCCCAAGTGAGCTAGAGAGAAGTGGACTGGGGAGAGAGGGAGAGGTTGGTCCTTATAGTCTCTTGTCCTCGTTGGAGGACTCCTGCCTTTTGTGCAGAAGCCCATCAACCCGATTAAGCCCTGGAATGTAATGGCAAAACCTGCTGCAAATTACCTTGTAGTGGCAGGCCTGAGACCTTCCCAGGGGAACCATAGGGAGTGGTAGGTGGGACATTTGGTCACTTGTTTTGCTTTAAATACCTCAGTCCTTCTGATTCTGACAAGATCACTTCTAGGGCCGTGGCCCACCTCTGCTGCTGCTTTACCAAGACTTTATCCTTGTCTTGGTTCCTGTGCTGTATTCCAGATGCCAGCCGTGTGACCTGCTGCATCCAAAAAGGCACCAGGTCCAGCACTGTAGTGTACACAGCTCAGCACCTTGCTTTTCCCAGGCCAGACAACCCAAATGGGAGTTCAAGACCTTAGCCCTTAGATGGCAGCAGTATTGTTGTGGAGAGGAAAAAACAAACACAAGAACAAAACATGGTGGCTTGTCCCTGAGCCCTGCCATAACTACAAGTCCCTAGCCTTGTAGCTGATTCTTACCTTATATATGCGACCTCTGTTGAAGTTCACAGGAACTATCTGTACTGGGTTGTGCGATCTTAAATCACTGCACCATGGCCCATGGGTGCTAATGTTCATAGATTTCTCATTTGTGTAACTGATTCCATCTTTCAGCCAAGAGTTAAACCATCCCCCCCAGGACAAACTCAGTATTAGCAACAGACCACTGTAGTTTGGGACTAGACAAGAGGCAGAAAATAATGTTGATACAGAGAGAGGGCTCAGTGGTCTGTTGAGATGGAATAATTAGGAGTGCTTTTTCAAACAGACAATGTGCTCCTTAGCCTTGCAGATTAGGGAGACATTCCTCAATGAATCATGAGATGAACTCAGGATACATGTCCAGCCTCATTTCATACCTCCTGCCTGTGGGGAAGGAATAGTGAGGGTGATGTGGCTGAACAAGAGGGGGCCACTGTGTGCTTCACTTTAAAACGCCTAAGAGCCCATTAGGTGCTAGGCACTAATTGAAGACTTCAAATGCACCATTTCCCTTTGCTTCAGGCAGGTGGGATACAGTAGGGATGGTACAGGTGTGTGATGGCTGTGGGTTGAGATTTCAGCTTGCTAATTAACTAGCTAGGTGTTCGGGGGCAAATTACTCTCTATTCTTGCATCTGTAAAATGAAGTTTTGTAATCTACTTTTATATAGGGACACAGAATCCAAGGATAATACTGCCTGCATGGGGTGCTTGGCAGAGGACAGAAATGCTAGTGGTGCATCCAGCACAGGACATAGGTGCAGGGAGACCTGAGCCACTGGCCTTGCTTCTCAGTGTGTCTAATGGGGCCAACTCCTTTCTGTTTTACAGGGATCTCTAATACCAGGAACCTTCAAAAGACATGTTATCCAATTCAGGATAATTATGTTGAGGGTTGTTGCCTGGGGACTTATTTCCTATTCAGTACAAAAGGGCTTAATGGAAGTGAAGGAATTCTGACAAGAGGCAGACAATAGAGAGGAGGTTGGAAAAGCTGAGTAGGATCTGGAATGCAAGAGGTTAGTAGGAACAGAAACGGGCAGTCTTCATTCCCCATGAATGGCCTGATTGCACACAAGTATTTCTACATTACTCTGAATTAAAGATGATCTGTAGAATCCCAAAGGACATCAAACAACGTTGACCTTCCTTATACCCAAAAAGAATGTCTTACCCCACCCCAATGCCATTAGGTGCTGAGGACTGCTCTGTCCAGCAGTGACAAGTGTCTGGCTCCCAGTTCCCAGAGCTCTTGTCTTCCAAGCCCTGGTGGAAGATGTAGAGGATGGATAGGTGTCCATGCCATTCCCTAGAGTGTTAAGAACCAGAGGAAGCCTGGCGATGAAGTAAGTGAGTTATGACATGAACCACAGGAACATGGATGTGGCCAGCCATGAATGGCTACAAGGAGGGACAGGCAGGTACTGTTCTGTGGGTTGGGGAGAGAGACGATGAGAATCCAGGAAGACCATAGAAAAGCTGTGTCTTAAAATGAGCTCAGGGCCAAATCACTACGTCTTGGTCATGAGGCTGAGAGAAGATCAAGCCCGTAGCCCAAGGAGAGTGAGGCACAGGTTGGTTAAAGGTCATCCTTAGCAGAGTGGGCCAGTTGGGTTTTATTAGATAAGAAACAAGGAGCTCCAGACCCCTGTCCCCTGGACTCCCCCCCCCCAAAAGTCCCAATGTCAGGTGATCATCTATTGGAAAGAATTCAAAGCACAAACACTGATCTGCACAAGAATACCACAAGCACAATTCTGGTCAATGTAAATTGCATTTATTTAAAATGAATTTTTAAAAGCAGTATTAATGGCTTAGGAGACAGCAGTCACTTCTGGTTTTCCTTCTGACACCATTTGAAACACCAAAAATCACAAACGAGCCAGTTCTTCCCAAAGACCATGCTAAGTGTGGTAGAAAGCCTGTACGCCTAGGAATGGATCTACTGGTGGAATAGGCATGCTTACAAATGTCCTGTGTTCTGTTCTGATGATGATGTATACCTGAAGGAAGACATGGTTAAAAACCAACTTCAAAAATAAAAACCCAACCTAATCCTGACATATATTTAACTTGAAGTTTTGGATGGTGTTTTTGAGTATAAAATTGTCTGGGTTATTATATGTAAATCAGTATTTATGAATAAGTAAAAGTATTTAGACTAGTTTTGTTTACCTGATTAAATGTTTTTGGAATGTGTGTATCTGTAAATTGTTAGTTTGTACTTGGACTTGTGGTCTATGGACATTTCTGGGTGCCTGTCCCTCCCCCCCAACTTTCTATAGCCCTATTCCTATGTCACCTCCCTACAGGCTAAAAAGAGGACTGAATATCGAGGAGAAACTTATTGCAGAATTGGGAGTGAGCATCGCCATATTAAAGTCACTTGGGTGGATCCAGTGATACAGTTAAATTTCCCAAGGCAGTTAAACTCAAGAAGCATTGGGTTACAAGACGGTTGCATACTATATTCAAGACACTCTAAGCCTGCTTTTTCTATTTTATTGTAGCCCAGGCTGTCTTCAAACTCACAGAAATCATCCTGCCTCTGCCTCCCAAGTTCTGGGATCAAAGGTGTGCGCCATCCTGTCCAGCTAGCTTTAAGCCTGGTTTTTAAGAGGTTTAATGAACTAGTGCTTTTTCATCTACCTCCCTACCTCTCCAGTCTTCCTTTCATATCAAAGATACTGAGGAGCAGATTGTACATAAACACAGCCACCCCTGCACAAAGCACATCCTTTATCTTTTCCCTTCCTTTGCTTATCCCGACGCCATCTTTTTTTCTGAGTGTGTGGGAGAACTTTAGGGCCAGTCTCCTCTCTGCCACTCCACTCTCTCTCCACTGAATCCTGAAGTGACCAGGACAAAATTTTGTCTTTGCTATATTTCCTTAACTATTTGTCTAGCTGGCCTACTCCAGGAAAATGAACAGAACACACACAGTTCCCATATCTCCATCAGTATACACGGACAGTGTAGACACTTGCTCTGGCTTTGTTCTGATCTTTGCCTAGCAATTATCCTTTGACCCGAGTCTTCCAGCACCCTTTGCCCTTTAGCAAATCCATGCTGCTGGCCTAATGTCACCCCTACTTTCCATGACAAAGCTATCTGTCTTCTGCCAGCAGCAGGTGCTCTTGAGTTTGCAGCCATCTTGTGGGTAAGAGGTCCATGTTCCCCATAGAAATGCCTGTTGCTGCATCTTCATGATGGTTCATGGCCCAGCTGGAGAAAGTTTATGTCTTCCTCTCAGTATCTGGTTCAGTCATTTCTTTTGGCAGGATATTTAGGTCATAGAAAATAACTGGAACAGTTAAGCCACCTGCTAATTAAACCAAAAGCAAACTGCTTTTAACGAGTAGTAGTTGGCACAGCAAACACACTAAAAGCACCAACAGAGGGCCCCGTGCTTGAGATGACTGTGGCAGACTATCACATCTGCTCTGGCTCTGGCTTTTCATCTATCAGGCAGCTCTGCAGGGTCTGGAAGCCGCTTCCAGATGTGGTCCATAGCTAGAGTTCAAGGCTGGCACTGAAGGTGATGGATGAGATACAATATGGATCTACAGTTCAGCCTTGAGAACTCCACACTTTCTCTCCAGCATCCGTGTTTTAGTTTTGGTAGTACAGGACTGCTGCGTCAAGATGTGTTCAATGACCAGCCCAAGTAACTTGGTTCATTTTCTTCTCCAACTGCTGGCTGGCAAGGAGGAATAGTGAAGGCAGGTACTGGCTCAACTAAAGGTCACAGAAAAGCTGCTGAGCTGAGTGGCTGTCTTTTGTAAGTGAGACAAATGCCAAGAACTCACTGACTAGAAAACCAAAGACATCTTCTCAAAAAGAGACTCATGTTTTATCCTGCCTATAAGCCAGGAACAGCAAATGCTGTGTGTGCATGCGTGCGAGTGTGTGTGCGTGCGTGTGTGTGACTCCTGTTTTTGAAGTAGTCCTTTTGTAGCACTAAACAACAGGTAGAGCACTCTGCCTGCAGAGGAATTTTTATCTGTAAGGTATCAGGAGGCAGCAACTGCTTCTCTCCCACCTGGCAGCTCTGGCTTCTGGAAGAGGCTGACAGCTATGGATGCGTGTGGGGATGACATTAGAAAGTAATATACCCAATAACCTGGTGCTGAGAAAAGACTTTATTTTTGTAAGTAGGTTGGAGAAATGTACGGATGTAATCAGATTGAGGGAAACACAAACAGACAATGTAGGAGGTGGAAGAGGTTATGTCTACGGAGCAGTTCAGGAAAACACTGTAAGGTATACACAGGCCTGGAGGACTGTCTGAAGTGGAGGTGGATGCTAGAGTCAGCTAACTGATCACAGTAATCAGAAATATGGACAGAGAGGTAGACCAGAAGATAGCACCTTGAGTTTGTGCTAATGTAAATCACCTATTAACTCAGTGACTGATTTGGATGAGGTATCGACGTATCATGAGAAGTAGTTCAAGAAAAGTGAAGAAAAGGGAAGAGAAATGTAAAGGTCCTTTTACATTATCTGGTCACACAGAGGTCAAGGTGGAAATGGCTATTAAATTCAGAAAACAGCAAGCCCTCTTTTGTTAGAGAAATGACTAGAAAATGTGGGTAAAGTAGCAAAGAATTAAATAAAAAGTCAAATTTAGGATATCTTAAAGCAACCAACATCTTTAATTAGAAAGCAACAAACATGCAAATGGCAAGTGTAGAAATTTATTTGAACCAACATTTTCACTACAATGAAAATGACTTTTCAACATTGATCCAAGCTCCCACGTCTGAGGGTTAGGAAGTATTGCACTTTGCTTTTTTTTTTTTTTTTTTTGACTCCATACACTGCAAAAAGTTTCAAAAACATTTTGCTTACTTTGTTTTACACACTCCCAACTCATGCACACACTCATTCCAAACCAATGTTTGGTTATCCCAAAAATGGGGAAGAACTCCAAAAAAACCCCATAGCCTTAAATTGCACTAAAGTTCTGTAAAGAAAAAAAAATATAATAAATGTCGTATACAAATCTCAGAACATCTAAGTGCTTGCCAAGGAGTTCTTTATTCTTCGTCTTCATTTTCATTCTCCTGACCTGAACCTTCCGATCTGTCACCCTCCAGACGGTCTGGAAAACAGACATGAGAATCATACACACTCAAAATCCTTTTAGTATCATAAATAACCCCTAGAACTTCATTTAAAACCATGAAAAATGTTTCTAATTCAAAACTTAAATATGTAAAAATCTATTCACTAGTATATACAGATGTCTTGCTTTGCTTTTGGCTTTTTTTGGAAACAAGATCTTACTATGTAGCCTTGGCTGGCCTGAGACTGGCTTTGTAGACCAGACTGGCCTCTAATTCACAGAGATCTACCCGCCTTGCATTTCTAGGGCTAGGATTAAAGTCATACACCACCAAACCTGGCTACATAAAGGTTTGTTGTTGTTTTTTTTTAAGATTTACTTTTTAATATTTTAAATTATATGTATGTGCACACATGTCCAGGTAGGCATGTGTCTATGAGTGCAGGTGCCTGCTGAGGCTAGAGGCCCTAGAAGCCCTGGAGCTGGTGATACAGGCGGTTGTGAGCTGACTAGAGTCTGTCTGTCTGTCTTCTGGAAGAACAGATTGTACTCTTAACTGAGCCATGCCTCTAGCCCAATATAAGCTTTCAATCTTGCCTCAAGAGGTAATGAAGAATGAAAACATAATACGATATATACAATGCCATATAATTTTAAACATATAAGACCTTGATATATTACATTCTCTTGCAGTGGTTTTCAAACAAGGTTTCTTGGAGGCTAAGTTTTAACTAAGGGGACCTGGAAGTTGATGTAAGAGAGAAAAGCCTGGAGACCATGCTGATGAGTTCAAACTTCTGACACTGTGATTTGATGTCATTTACAAAGTTCACGATCCAAAACAGAGCAATCAGGTTGCAAAAACAAAACAAACACTTTGCCAAAAAAATAAATAAATAAATAAAAAACAAAACAACAACAACAAAAAAACCTCTTACACTGGAAACAGTATTTTCAATGAAATTACGATTTTCCATTGGGCTGAATTCACAGCTATTCTGGGACACATGGCCTGTGGGTCAACCAGTTGGACATACCTGTAAGAGGATTATGTACTTCTGTTTGTAATACTTCTTAAAATTCAATGTCTACTACATTTCAGGAACTGGCTAACCCCGAGATAACAATGGTAACTAAAATAAATGCAGTTTCTTCCCTCAAGGTAAAACCTATCTGGTTCAATATTCAAGTGTACACTATCTGGTTCAATATTCAAGTGTACACATATGCCATATACGTGGAGGCCACTGTACCATGCTCTCCTAGGCTTATCCCATTTGCACCTGCTGTTCCTTTGCTTAGGGCATTTTTGCATAATTCATTAGATCATGCTTCTGCCCAGTACAACTATTAAGCTTTCTGTTAAACTTTCCCAACTTCTCCATGAGCTCCTTCCTCCACATTTTCTGGAAACTCCTTGATGAACCTTACAACTATGATCCTGGTCACACTACTTTTGAACCTGTCTTTCCTGACTAGACTATTAGCTTTTAGACAGCAAAAGTTATATGCATATCTTTCTATCCTCAGGGCTTTTACAGACCTTTCAGTGAAGGTGTTTAGTGTCCTTGGTTTCTGCTGCGCTGGGGAATTCAAACTAGAGCCTCAGGCAGAGTATGTAAGCAAGCACTGTGCCACAGAGCTGTAGCCTGGAGTAAGGTTTACTGAAGGAATGAATGTGAGGTATGAAGATGAGCTGGATCACACCATGGTGTATGAAGACAATGGCATAAAGCCACGGCCACAGGAAGGACAGCATTTAAAACATGTATGACAGGTGCATTTCCCCAAATACTGTGGAAAATATTAAAATAGGTCAGGCTTAAAGATGTCCACAACAGAAGGGCATCGAACATCAGATGGGAGGGGACAGTTTAATTATAGAAACTCTGAGGAGAGGAAGATTTTGGTTTATCATCCAGGGCTAGCATGTCTGAGTAATGGGCTGGCCTCAGGGCTGTACATGAAACCCTGAGTCAAAGGGAATGCAGTTTCAGGTCAGGTTTAATGTTCATCAGGTAATGGCCTGAGCAAATTATTAAAGCCTACTTTAAAGGGTTAATATTGGAGAGACTAGAGATTGCTTAGAGGTTGGGAGGACTTGCTGCTTTTGTAGAAGACCCAGGTTCAGTTCCTATCACCACACGGTGGATCACAACCAACTGTAGCTCCAGTTCTATGGTATCCAACATTTTCTCTTGAACTCCCTTTGTGTTAGGCATGCAGGCAAAATACTCATACCATAAAATAAAGTCTTTAATTTCTTTAATTTTCTTTTATTTGCTGTGTCAGTGGTACATGGCTTTAATACTAGTACTTAGGAGGCAGAGGCAGGTGGATCTCTGTGAATTGAGGCCAGCCTGGTCTACAGAGCAAACTGCAGGACAACTAGGACTACAGAGAAGCCCTCTAAATAAATAAGTGAACAGTTAATATTTGATACAATATAAGTACTCAATAAATGATGCATAATACTCAACACGTGAATGTATTTATGAAGTCAGTGAGAAGTGATAAGCATGTTCAATAATACACACTTTTACTGTTATGAATACAGATTATGCAATTTACTCTGGAATATTGGTTGTAATGATACATAGTTTTCTGATACAAGTCATTGAACCAGAGTTTATCATCTAAAAAACGTATTAAGAGGTTGGAGAGATGGCTCAGTAATTAAGATCACTTATATAACCTGGCTTCAGTTCCCAGCACCCACATAGCAGCTGACCATAGTCTGTAACTTCAGTTCCAGAGTATCTAATACCTTCTTCTGGCTTCTGTGGGCACTGCATACATATAGTACCAGATACACATGAAGGAAAACCCATACACATAAAATAAAGATAATTAAATCTTAAAAAAAATTATTGAAAAGTACACTAATACAACTTTCTTTCTTACCACAGAACATTTGTTATTCACTAGGGCTTTATTGATTTTTTAAAAAATAAATCTATGTTAAAATGTATTTAGCATAACTTTATTCATTGTTTTTGTTAGTGGAGGCAGGATCTCAAGTATCTCAGGCTAGCCTTGAACTTCCTATGTAGCCTAGAGTGACTCTGGACAGCTCTTCCTCCCTCCTCCCTCCACCTCCCTTATGTTTATGGAGTGCCACTACACCCACCCAGCAGTGCACTGTACCCCAAGCATTATGGTGTAGTTCTGTTACAGGAAGATTACCTAAGACAGAGTTCTCAAGTGACTGTGCTTGCATTTTACCATTTTCCAATAAACGAGTTTTATAAGGACATAATTTACAGTGCTAGGTCAAGGGTTCAAAGAAAGAAATCCTAGTTCTAAAGTTGTTGATTTCATTTTTGGACATTAAGAAAATCACATAGATCTCTAAGGCAGGGCTTACTGTTTTCAAATAAAATAATGATTTTAATGATAGAGTAGAAGTTCTTACCAGCTCGGATATGATTCAGTGACGCCAACATCCTCAACATGAAAGAGGCTGGGACAGTAATGGTGTTCCTAGTCTCTTCCAGCATGAGTTCATTTCGAGTTATAACCTATAGCAGTTAACAAGTATGTCAAAGGTGATGATACAGTAATAGCACCTTGGTTCTAAAGATTATGAAAACAGTTCCAAAATTCAGTAAGTCTTAAGAGAAACATTTTTCATTGTTTTTATGTATAAAGTCTATATTTCTGCCTTAAGGTGATTCAACATCAAACAATTACTTGCAGTTAAAAGAAGATCAGAGACCAGCACTTAAAAATTTACATTTGTTGAACTTTAAAATGATGGTTTTCATAATTACCTTATTTAGTTCAAGCATATCTTGTACCTGAACCATATATAGTCCCTTTTATCCTTCCTTGTCCCTCAAGCAAAGTAACAATATACAAAACTCAATATAGAAAACCAGAAGTTTGCCTAGAACAAACACTCTGAGAAAGAAATGAGATCAATTCCATTCACAATAGTATCAACATACATAAATATGTCCAAGAGCCATGAATAAATCTACTCAAAGTAGTGAAACATTGGGCTGGAGAGATGGCTCAGTGGTTAAGAGTACAGACTGTTCTTCCAAAGGTCCTGAGTTCAATTCCCAGCAACCACATGGTGGCTTATAACCACCTGTAATGGGGTCTGATGCCCTCTTCTGCTGTGCCTGAAGATAGAGCTAAGGTGTACTTATATACATAAAAGAAATAAATCTTTTTTTAAAAAAAAAAGAAGTGAAAGATTTCTGTAGTGTCAAAAACCATACACTAGAGAGAGAGCCTTTTAAGCCAACATTGTTGGGAAAACTTGAACTGTCTATGTAGAATGAGATTACCTCCCTAACTCTGCCCCAACTTCAATTCAAATGGATCATTAATGTAAGACTTGACACTATTAGTGTTAGGGGAAACACCATAAGATACAAGCACAGAGAGCAACTTTATGAAAAGAATTCTAATAGTTCAAGAAATAATTCCAACAGTGAACCAATAGAATTTTATCAACTTAAAAGGCTTCTGCACCATTAACATAGTAAAGAGAGAGTCTAGAAAGGGAGAAAAGCTGGGTACATAGTGCATCTAACAGAGAGCAGAAAAAAATTAATTATCAAAAGCCAAACTGTTCAACCAATAAATGGAAAAAATAACTGGACAGAAAGTTCTCAAATAAAATACAAGTGGCCAGGGCTGGTGAGATGGCTCAGTGGGTAAGAGCACCCGACTGCTCTTCTGAAGGTCAGGAGTTCAAATCCCAGCAAACACATGGTGGCTCATAAACATCTGTAACAAGATCTGACTCCCTTTTCTGGAGTGTCTGAAGACAGCTACAGTGTACTTACATATAATAAATAAATAAAAATCTTTAAAAAGAAATACAAGTGGCCAATAAACAGAAAGAAAGTGTTCAATCCCGTCAACCAGCAGGGAGATCACTGCAGAGGGAGCCAGGTGAGGTCACTGCAGTGGAAGCAGGGTGAAGTCACTGCAGTGAGAGCCAGGTGAAGTCACTGCAGTGAGAGCTGGGTGAAGTCACTGCAGAGGGAGCCAGGTGAGGTCACTGCAGTGAGAGCTGGGTGAGGTCACTGCAGTGAGAGCTGGGTGA
>NC_034594.1:137992809-138004205 GCF_900095145.1 Mus pahari
AGTGAGAGCTGGGTGAGGTCACTGCAGTGAGAGCTGGGTGAGGTCACTGCAGTGAGAGCTGGGTGAAGTCACTGCAGTGAGAGCTGGGTGAGCTTTCATCCTAGCACTTGCACAGGCATAGACAAGTTTGAGGTCAGCCTGGTCCACATTGCCAGTTCTAGACCACCTAGAACTGCAAAGTAAGATCCTGACCCAAAACAACAACACCACCACCAAAATCTATACTGAGATAACACCTTACCACAATTAAAACGTCTATCATCAGGAAAGCAAGTGACAAGAAATGCTCGAAAGGAATGGTGAAAAAAGATTTTGCTGATGGGAAATAAACCAGTACACAGCCCTTATGGGAATCACTATGAAGCTTTCCCCAAAACACTACAAATAGGACCACTATATGACTTAGTTGTACCACTCCCATGTTTACCCAGAGGAATCTGAGCCAGCATAGCATAGAGATATTCATGAATACATGTTTATTGCTGCAGAACTCATAAAAGCCAAACTACATAACCAGTTTAGATAGCCACAGATAAAGAAAATGTTGTATATATACAGTTAAGTTTAAGTGAGCATAAAGAAGGGTTAGATTATGCAAGAAAATGAGTAGAAATGAGATTACCATGTTAGGTAAAATAAGTCAGACTCAGAAAGACAAACACAACATGTTTTTTCTTCCATGAAGAATATATCATATGCATAAGACAGAAGGGTGAGTAGGATGGGGGAGGAAAATGTCTAACAGTAAAAGGGAGGGAAAGGTCAGAGATGGTAACAGGAGAAGTACAGAGACCACATACTTGTGTCTTCTCTTATATGCAGAATTTTATACACACAGATATATACATGTATGATATGAAAGCACAAGGAAAGCTATGTTTATTCTCATATGCAGAATTTTACACACACACACACACACACAAGCAGGAAGCAGAAGGGAGACTGTCTTGGGGAAAGACAAGGACTCGTGATATAGGAGGGAGTAGGAATGATTAAGGTTCAATGCTTAAGGCTCGCAATGATAACATGAAATCACTCCCACCCTCACCCCCTTTCACTGAGACCCAGTGTTTTGTATGCTAGCTAAAAATGTTCATGAAAACGAATAAAATCAAGATCTAAGGGGATCTTAAAACAACAATAAGGAAAAGTATCTGTTCAGTTGCTCCTCTACCTACTCACACTGAAGGGGCAGTCCTAATTCCTTATGTGAAAAACTCAAAATAGAAAAGTAAGTCTACAATTATGGAGGGGAGCATACATTAAGATTATTTTTCTTTGTCCTCCCTATCTCCCCTCCTCTGTCTGCCTGCCCCCCTCCTGTTTTGTTTATTGTGACAGGGTCTTGATATGTGGCTCAGTCAAGCCAGAATTTCTTGCTTCAGCTTCCTGATTGGTAGAAGGTGGATTACAGGCTGCAGAATCAATTAGTTTTCAGCTAAAACACTTTTACAAAGACAGAACTTTAAATTATTTTTTGTTATACATAATAAACATGGCAGTCAAACTTATTTTCCTTTAAGATATACCTAATATGTTATTAAAGTCAATATTATAATTAGTAAGATACTAATCAGTTTTTTACCTCTAGTATTATTTATCTCATTTTTATTTTTCAAAAGATTTGATCTCTTTTCCCTTCCCCTCTTTTTCTGAGACATAGTCTCATTATGTAGTCCTGGCTGGCCTACAACTTGCTATGTAGACCATCAGGTTGGCCTTGAATTCATAGACATCCACCTGCCTATGAGTGCTGAGATTAAAGATTGGACTTTCTTAATCAAATGCCTTAGTTTTATGTTAGCAATTAATAATAAACTTTTCCCCTTAAAATAGCATTTTAGATAAAAATTAAAATAGTAAGCATAGTAAAATAAAAGTCTTACTTCATCAGCAAGTTTTCGATTAAAAATTCTTGACTCTTCTAGTGGCGACCAGATCTTTATGTCATAATCTATGCCAGATGAGGCTAGAACTAAAAAGAAAATTTACATCTTTATCATACATTCGAGATGTAAATATTAAGCATAGGTGCAAAGTCAACAAAACTTAGTTTGAAAACTACTATAAATATTTTGATGTTTTGTTTTGTTTTGCTCTTTGAAACAGGGTCTCTCTACATAGTCTTAGCTGTCCTGGAACTCACAATGAAGACCAGGTTGGCCTGAAAATCACAGAGATTCTCCTGCCTCTGCCTTCTGAGTACTGGGATTAAAGGTGTATGAGACTGCAACTGGCCAAAGATTTGCTTTAAATTACCTGGTGGTTGTGAACTGTCTAATGTGGGAGCTGGGAACCAGCTTGAATACATTACAAGAATAGTAAATATTTAGTGAGTGTCTTTAATCCCAGCACTCAGAAGGCAGAGGCAGGCAGATCTCTGTGAGTTTGAGACCAGTATGGTCTACAAAGCTAGTCCAGAGTCCAGGACATCCAGTCTTCTGTTACACAGAGAAATCCTGTCTCATAGCTGGGCATGGTGGTGCACACCTTTAATCCCAGCACTTGGGAGGCAGAGGTAGGCAGATTTCCGAGTTTGAGGCCAGCCTGGTCTACAGAGTGAGTTCCAGGACAGCCAGGGCTACACAGAGAAACCCTGTCTCAGATAAACCAAACCAAACCAAAACAGTAGTAATTGTTTTAACTGCTGAGCTCTCTCTCCAGTCTTTTTTATTATATAATTAATTGTTAGTTATAATTTTAAATGTTTCCTAAAAGTAACCAACTGTAGAACAAAAATTTAAGGCCACTTTGAAGTCACTCAAATTTCTGTCTTATTCACTATTTTCTTATGAACTACTTGGCCACTCCATGAGCAAGCCAATTTTCTTTTATGCTAGCAAATTAATTCTGACCTGTGAGGACTTAAAAAGGCTTGGAGGTTAGTTCTGAATACACGATGAGTAACTCAGTCATGCCAGACTGAGACAATAAAACTTAACTATTAGAGGAATAAACTTATTTTTTTTAGAATATCTGTCAAAAGCACATTCTTTTCTTTCTTTTTGAAGTTGGGAACCCTAAAAAAATATTTCTTTGTCCTTTGAAAATTCCATATACCTGTACACACTGTTCTGATCAAATCCATCCTCTCTTCCTTCCCCAACTCTTCCCAGGCAGACACTCAGTCCTGCCTTCCCTCCCAACTGTGTACTCATTAAATCCACTGAGTCCAGTGAGTGCTGCCAGTAAGTGCTTGAGCTTCCAGCCACTGGAGCATGGGCACAAGCTCTTCCAGAAGTCACATCCCGGAGGAAACGGACTTTCCCTTTACCTGCAGCCACCAACTGCCAGTATCTTCTTATCTAGGGGTGGGGCTTTGTGAACCCTCTCCCATTCATAAATTCTTTGTTTTAAGTCCATGTAGAGCTATGACTATCTTTAGCAGAGCTTAGTAAGATCATTCAGACTTCTGTAATGTTCCCTATAGCTGATGAATGACTGCAGCAATTCCCAGTCAGTAAGAAAGGTAACTTACTTGGGTCAAATGGATGGGGTTGCAGGCAGTTGACCACATGATTATCAGCTTCCAGAAGCATCAAATGCTCAGCAGTGTGCCGGTCCCAGATGAAGATATGGCCACAATCGGAACCGCTCATTACAAAGTTAGCACCCCAGAAATTGGCTTCTTTTATCTGAGGGATTTTATGAAGCAGGACATCCAAGTCACAGTTACCAAAAGAAAAGCAGATTCTATTCTCATGTTGAAAATAAATTGATTTTAAAAATAAAAAAGATAAATACTAAAGTTTGTTTCTTCTAAGAATCTTAAAATCATTACAGTACTTCACCATGGCAACGACACGGTGGAAAGGCACTGGAAGGCGCCCGAGAGCCAACAGGGTTTGTCACAGGTACTTCACACATGCTAAATGAGTAAATGCAATTTCTGGGCTTAAAGCAGAATAATGGAAAAAAGTATATACTTACAGATGAACTTTCTAAAAACCATGACATTTCAGCTTTATAAAGAAAACAACATTTCACAGAATAAAGGAATTGCTGTCTCTTGTGTTTGTCAAGAACAAAAAGTATTTTTTTCATTAACTGTTAGAAGCCCAAAGAGTTAAGCAAAGATAGACGTATCTTTAATCAAGCAAGCAAAGGTATGATACATGTAATAGCTATCCTATTTAATAAACATGAAAGGAGCATACAAAGATCTTTATACTGCCGACAGTGTCTTTAAAAATCACTTCCCCTGAAGCTTCGGCCACTCCTGGTGCTCACACAAGCCAGCAGGGAAGGAGCCCCTGTAGCCACACAGAAGCTGCTGTGCAGTTGTGCTTGTATCTCTTGTGCTAAGAAATCAGCTGAGGGCACGTGCATGTTAGGCAAGCACTCAGCCACTTGGTTAGATCCTCTGCCCGCCTTTAATTAGTCTTATCTAAAAGCTTAATTGGCAAAATGCATAAAATACAAATTGGTTACTCCTATTTAAAATGATGAAATTGCTATTACCAATGACATGTGCAAAGAGAACTATTTACTTCCTCACTTCAGTTTATTTTTTACCTATTCCTTAAAAAGAAAAGTTAAACCACAACCTGCAGGTACTTTGCGGCTAACACTGCAGCCCTAGAGAACACTTCCTAGATAGGAACTGTTTAGAGTAATAGTTACCTTGTACAGGAGATGCAGATTTGGGGATTCTGAACACTACAACTCATCTAAGATCACCTGGGTCTATCCTGGCTATTTCAAAAATGAAGAAATGAAACCAAGGAGAGACAGAGTGATCAAAACCACTTTTTAGTTATTAGTTTAAGAGGTGTTATAACTAATGTATCTGTATTTTATAGTCAACCTGGACTTCATCTATGGATTTATTTTCCAAAGTAACAAAATGTTGTAAAATGAAGTTTAAAAAATGTAATGGTAAACTCCCAAAGGAGGACAGCAAGCATTAACAAAAGAAAAGAAAAACTAAATCAACAGCTACTGGTTCTAAGCTAAAATAATTTTTTCTAGCTTACATATATTTCCTTAGTAAGGTAGAATTGTCTTGCAATATATTACCAGACTAAAAGAAACACGCTTGAATAAAGAAGTAACAAAATCACCACAGAAAAACCACGAACTGCAATCTCATCAAAGAATGCCATGAGCAGCCGGTACCATTGTCCGGGAGTTGCGGTGGCCCTTATAAACCATCTTTACTAGTGGCCTCCTAATGTTCAAAGTATCCAGCTCTTCCATTTCTTTCCTTTCCTTTCTCCTCCTGAAGAATTCCTGAATGCGGGCAACAGCGGAGCGTCTATGGATTGCATAGTAAAACAAAAACCAAGAATAAACATTCATGAGCAACTTCTGAATAATACTGAAAATGTCAAAACACAGTTAAGTCTATAATATATTTAAAACACAGCATTTTAATAAATCACCTCCAATCAAAAGAATAAAAAGGCAGACTTCATCACAATAGTTGAGTTACTACAACAAGATATTTAGTTCAGTGGTCACTTAGGAACTGAGTACTGGTTGAAAAAGTAAAGAAAATAGCATGCGACATGCTAGTTTCTAAAGTCCATTTTATAAAACCAAACAGACAAAATTCATGTGTAATTTTACTTCAAATAAAACATCCTATTTAGCTTCGTTTGGTGATCTAGACCTGGAATGACAACCCTTGGGAGGCAGAGGGGGACCAGGAACCTAAGACCAGTTTTGACTACAAAGTGGATTTTGAGACCAAGGCAACCTGAGATTCTGTCTCAGAAAAACAAAACAAAACAAAAACAAAAAACAATGCTCTATTCAATTTTTAAATGTTTCTCTTTATAAAGGCCATACAGAAAAGCCCAAAGAAACTGGGAGTAACATGGTAACAGCAGAAAACTAATTAATTTACAGATTCTGACATAGTTTAAAGATGTCCCAAGAGCAGACTAGTCAAGAAGAGAACAGATGTCAGTAAAAGATAAAATGAAGATATTCACTAGCTTCGCCTTTATATGGCTCCACACCAAAGGAGAGAGTCACAGTTAGTGAGACACATTCTATTCTCCCTACAAAGGAGATGATGGCAGTAGTAGTTACTCAAGAACAAAGGACTCTTTTAAAGCTCATTATATTATCAAGGGAATACTCTCCTAACAGCCAACATTACTTAATTCTGAAGCTTTAATTTGTCATTTAAAACAACATATTTTGACATGCAGCAGATGGAAAGTCCGTAAGATCTAAAACTACAAATTGGTAGTTAAGACAAATGACTTAACAGTGACTAAAGGCACAAAAAAGATGATTGTGTCATCAATAAACAGACTTCTCTACATGTTTATCAGATTGAGCATGATCAGATCTAGAGTCTCCCCTATGCCCACTGCTATCATCTCTCGTCCCTCAGGGGAAACGTTTCTGACTTCCATTATCATAATTTTACTTGTGGACGTTTATTCAGAGGCATGCATTTGCTCAGCTTTGAGCATCCATGTGTGTGAGGCTGTTAGGGTGAACACTGCACTAGAGTATGCACAAAAGGGTCAGCTTCAGGAAACAGTCACAGTTTGGGAACGTGATTACACAGATTTAAACTCTTACCAGCAGTGTGCTGGAGTTCCAGAACATAACATTTCTGAAAAAAATTTAAATACTATATATTAAATTTAAAGTATGTATAAAGCTTTGATTTGGCAATTTTATATGTTAAAAAGTCTTGGGAAAGCTGGGTCCTGGTGTATGTCTTTAAGCCTACCACTTGGGAAGCAGAGACAGGTGGATCTCTGTGAGTTTGGGGCTAGCCTGGTCTACATAGAGAGTTCCAGGACAGCCAGGGTTACAAAGAGAAACCCTGTCTCAAAAAAATAAAAAATAAAAAAAAAAATCTTGTGGAAAATACAAATACATATTTCCTCAGTAAAAACTGCAGCTGACTAGGCACTAATCTAAATGTTCAGAGAAAAGCAAATTTATGTGTTCACAGAAAGGGTTTGGAAACAGCAAATTGTTAGTGAAAAATTTCATGTTACAATTATGTATTTCCATATTTTGTTTAAAAATTTTAAAATAAAAATTGGTATACTCCAAGCTATCCAGGCAAATTAAAAAGCATTCATAAAGCTGCTCTACAGAGTAACAGAGAATTTGATTAACAAGCTTATTGAAGAACTAAAGAAGCAAATGTAAAATTAATTGGTCCAAAATTTTCAAAGCACTAATGAATGTTATCAGTTATTTAATACAACGAGAAGAAAAAAAACCCTTTAAAACATGGTAACTCGGCAGAGTGAAAATGTGTCTGATTAAGCTGAGCCCACTCATGACAGAGACTGTTAACACAGCAAGACAGAAAGGAATGTTCGGAACCTTTTATAAGCGCCCTCTAACAGTCCTACCAAGTCACCCAGACATACCAGTGGGCATCCTCCTCACAGTCAGGGTAAGACACAATACCCAGTACTCATCCGCTGCCACAGTAATCATGAACACTTGTTTCTCAGACCACCTCTCACTGAAACTGGAGCTCCAGTGTTAGGTAGACTGACTAGTTGGTGAAGCCCTAGGACCAGTCTGTCTCCACCTACGCACATGATGCGGGTACAGAAGTGTGCTATTGAGCCCAACTTTTATGTTCCTGCTAGGGATCCAAGATCAGGCCCCGCTGCTTACAAAGCATGCACTCTAACCACTGAGATATCTCCCCAGCCACAGAAAGGCATTGTTAAAAAGTGTTAATACAGATAATCATATCATATTCACCTTTCCCTGAAATGTATAGACTTATTACACCTGTAACCATTGTCTGAGAATTTATGTGTGGAACTTGGAAGTGGATTATACAAACAGTAGGTCCAGGGCCATGGAAGTGCATGCCTGACGTTCCAACTGTTCTGGAGGGAGAGGTAGGAGGATATTTGCTTGAACTATGTCTAGTATCAAAATGGTGCCACCCGAATGCAGGCATCACCAGATTGTGGGATTGTGATCACTTCAGTCTGACCAATCTCATCTCTCAGCCTAGCTGAGGTTAGACACTAGAGGAAGAAAGAGCAGAGGACTACTGCCATTTTATTTATTATTCAAAAGAGATGGTGACATGGCACAGAGCACTTGCAGTATAGTAAAGCATATTTATAAAATACAACAGTCTCTTGTGAGGACTGTCATCTCTTATACTTTTATATTTCTAATTTATTTCAGCAGAAATTTATAAAAGCTGTGTGTGAGATTTCAGCAAATGCTGTCTTAAATTAAAATTTTATTTAATAAATCTCTCCATAGAAACTGAGCCTGAGAATGAGCACTATTTCATTCACTTCAGGGGGCCAGACAGTGACATTTTCTGTTTCAACATCAGTCTTCCTTTTTCACAGTTTATATGGTTTTAGCCTAAGACCCACCTAAAGCAACATGTTACTTTTTAGTTGCAATCTTTATTTTAAAAGCAGAAACCAGCTTTGAATACTTGGGATAAAGTTTAGTAAGTTAAAAACATCAAAAAGCCCTGAAATAGATTCCATTTTGGTGTCATTAAATTAAAGAGTATAGCTAGTAACAGAATCATTTACAAATTATTGACTTCAAAATATATCTTAATGTTAAAACACCCTACAGCCGGGCGTGGTGGCGCACGCCTTTAATCCCAGCACTTGGGAGGCAGAGGCAGGCGGATTTCTGAGTTCCAGGCCAGCCTGGTCTACAGAGTGAGTTCCAGGACAGCCAGGACTACACAGAGAAACCTTGTCTTGAAAAAACAAACAAACAAACAAAAAAAAAACAAAAAAAACAAAAATGGATTTAAACTTACTTCAAGGTCCTGAGGACAGGCTTTAAGCAGATATTACTATACATTTATGCTAATCTGGTTTATTTTACTATTTCTGTATTCCATATAAGAAACTATTTTTAATTTTGATTGCTACTATATATTTTATGTACAACTTTACTTTAGAAACTGATAATACCTAAAAAGCCATGCCACTTCTTAGTTTGGCTAATCTTTCTCAGTAAGCAGCTTGGGCAAGATGACTGTTAGAACACAGGGTTCACTTTAAACATTCTACTAAAAGCTGTGTAACACTATCAGTTTTTCAATTAGAGATATATTTAAGGGTTATATATCATCTTGGTATGTGATATTCTTAAGTTATTTCGCTACTTGCAAGAAAACGCCATTGAAAAAAATCAGAATTTTAAAACCTACCACAGAATTAAATGAACATAATTAAAAGAATTAAAAATACACATGAGTAACAAAAACTGTTAATTAGTATGCCAATCAAGTTTTAAGAAAACATAAGTTGCATTCTTTAACCAACTATCAAACCAAGTATCTTGAAGGACCCCATTTTAGATCATAGCTACTTGTCACCACACTTGAAGTGAACAGCGATTACATCTGCACACATGAAATTTCTTCTCATTCTTCCCATGCAGCACATGCAGCCCATGCAGAGAAATGCAGGTGTGAGAAGCGACCTGTTTATAATGCTCGGCGCTTGCGCGTTCAGTAAATGCAAAGGAAGTATTAACTGTTAATAGGAAAGGTGGTTAGCCGGAGGAAAGAGGACCTGGCAAATCCATCGTAAAGAAGAAACGAAGGAGCATACTGCATTACCTCATTATTCTATCACCTACTGTAGTTCCTCTGATATTAAATCTAGTAAAGGGAACACAATAACTAAAGTCACTTACAAAGAACCAAGTATGTACAGCATCACAGTTACCGCTTTTTGTCATCAACCATCTCAGTCTAAAGGACTTCCGTTCCCCTTTGTCGCAGTCCATGGTGAGGAATGTCACCCAAAGAAATGGGAGGGAAGAAATCAAGGAAACAGATACACTCACTGAATTAGGGTTAGAAGGAGACCACACTGCATGTCTTTTACCTTTTGAACACCCACAGTTGCAATTGCTCTCTGGGAAATACACAATGAAGCTGACTCATCTATCTTAACCGCAGAACTGGAACAAGCTAGCCCAGAACCAGGGCTTTTAACTCCCTAAGAACCCTAGCTTTTCCCTTTGATGATTTCCTCTGCAATTTTCTTTAATAAGGCAAGCGGAATCATTAAAAATACAGAATGAGCTGGTTATAACGAGTGGAGAGATGCTGGCATATATATAGTACAAAGAATTCTGGCTCTACAGAGTTCAGAAAGGCTAGATGGACCAAAATTTTTATGCAAATGGTATGTGCTTTAAAAATCACAAAGCAATACAGGATGAATACTTTAAATCTTTAGGAAAAATTCACTAGAACGATAACATCTTAGCTATATGAGCACTAAGGACTTTACAAAGTCTCAATTGCTTATCTTTTTTCTGGAGTAATTTTATTTTCTTGATTTAGGAAAAAGAAAAGAAGTAAGAAAGAGAAGCAAAGCAAAGCCAAGCCAAGCCACTGTTTCATTTACTACACAATGTAGCTGGCACTATAGGCCTTTAATCCCAGTACTCTGGAGGCAGAAGCCAACAGACCTCCAAGTTCAAAGTCAGCTAGGGCCACAATGAGATATTGTCTAAGAGAAAATCGAGGCATTCTCATTCTAAGGAACATTCTGATGTTCATGGATCTAGCATGTGAAATTAGTGAAGGAATGAGCACACTAATTTTATTTGTCTTTAATACCTCCGTTAGTGAACACAATATATTTTGTCCTTGATAAAATCTTTTTTTTTTTTAAATTTGGATTTCTGCCAGTAGAGACATTATAATAGATATAGCTAGGTTCTATCTGTGGTTGATTATTTATAAAGCAGGAATCAGCAAACTGGCTTACATGTAAAATCTTGGTCAGCTGTTTTTTTATGACCTTTAAGTTATGGCCAGTAGTCTCATTTTTAAATGGTTGCATTTAAAATAGCTATATAAGGGCCTATGTAGTAGTTTCTACTTTACTGCCTGGCAGCAAAGCCTAAAATATTTATTATCTGGCCTTGTGGGAGAAAAAAATTGTCTGAATTCCTGTACCTGTTCCAGCTGTTTTTATATAGATTTGCTATAGTTAGAGAAGAGCACTCTATAACCATATGACTGTTGTGGCCTATGTGTCTAAGGCTTTGCCTTTTCATGCTGGTTTAAGCTTCAGAATACAAACCTGCTTAATATTAAACAAACCTTTAAGAATAACTGAGAGTCAAGTAAGTAACCTCACACTGGAGTTGGGGGCAGGAGGATCAGAAATTAAAAGCCATCTTCAAATACATAGCAAGTTCGAGGTACATAAGATCCTGACTCAAAAGAATGCAACTGTGAGATATACTATAGTTTTCATATAAATTAAGATAAAGTTCAACTAACTATATGTTTTAACATTTTAACTATTTGACTTTTACCATACTTATTGTGAGGACCATTTCTCTACCCTAACTAAATTAATTGACTGGGATTTTTAAATAGCATCAAGAAACTGTTCTGGGCACACTTTCAGCACACTGGACTTCTAGACTGG
>NC_034594.1:138004330-138006467 GCF_900095145.1 Mus pahari
CCTGCCTCTGCCTCCCGAGTGCTGGGATTAAAGGCGTGCACCACCACGCCTGGCAGAAGAGTGACTTCTGAGGCATGTATTCTGTTAGCTGGACATTTCATCAATGTGTAGGATGTACTTTAGACTCTTCAGAAACAGAAAGTAGTCCAAATATTGCTAATTTTTTTAAGATTTATTTATTTATTATATGTAAGTACAATGTAGCTGTCTTCAGACACTTCAGAAGAGGGCATCAGATCTTGTTACTACAGATGTTTATGAGCCACCATGTGGTTGCTGGGATTTGAACTCCTGACCTTCGGAAGAGCAGTTGGGTGCTCTTACCCACTGAGCCATCTCACCAGCCCCCAAATATTGCTAATTTTAAAGACGGTAAATGACTTGGGTTCTTATTAGTAAAATTTCTTAAAACTTGCTCCTTTTAAAATATAAGTCAACTTATTAATTACTTCTAAATTTAGAAGCAATGAACTACACCGGAGGCCATGGCAAGTGGTCCCTCACTGAGCAGTAACCAGCTGCAGCAGCCTAAGGATGAAGCTAGGGCAGCCACAGCAGGCGCAGGTGCACTCTTGACTGGGTGAGCTCTAATTACACAGCAAGTGCTGTTAAAGGAGACAGCACAGGAGAAGCAAGCAGGTGGAGAGTTCTTGGTTTTCATCATTTACACATTTTTGGTAAAGAGCTAGAAGAGGCTGGACGTGGTGGCTCATGTCTGTAAAACCACTACTTCAAAGGGCAACACAGGAGGATTACTTTGAATTCAAGGCTCCTGAACTACAAAGTGAGACAACAACAATAAAAAAAATGGTCAAAAAACAAAAGCAAAAACACAGAAACAACAAAAACAAATCAAATCAAAACAAAACAATCAAACAAAACTGGGAAAAGACGAAGCAAATCTTTTTTGGATGCAGGTGGGTTTTTTTTTAAAAAAAAAGATTTATTTATTTATTTAATATATGTAACACCAAACCCAGACACTATTGCATATGTCAACAAGATTTTGCTGACAGGACCCTGATATAGCTGTCTCTTGTGAGACTATGCCAGTGCCTGGCAAATACAGAAGTGGATGCTCACAGTCATCTATTGGATGGAACACAGGGCCCCCAATGAAGGAGCTAGAGAAAGTACCCAAGGAGCTGAAGGGGTCTGCAACCCTATAGGAGGAACAACAACATGAACTAACCAGTATACTCAGAGCTCATGTCTCCAGCTGCATATGTAGCAGAGGATGGCCTAGTTGGCCATCAATGGGAGGAGAGGCCCTTGGTCTTGCGAAAATTATATGCCCCAGTATAGGGAAATGCCAGGGCCAAGAAGCAGGAGTGGGTGTGTTGGGGAGCAGGTGGAGAGGGTATAGGGGACTTTTGGAGAGGAAACTAGGAAAGGGGATAGCATTTGAAATGTAAATGAAGAAAATATCTAATAAAAAAGTTTATTTATTTATTTATTTATTTATTCATTCATTCATTCATTCATTCATTTAATATATGTGAGTACACTGTAGCTGTCTTCAGACACACTGAAGACTGCATAGGATTCCATTACAGATTGTTATAAACAATTACGTGGTTGCTAGGAATTGTGGTTGCTCTTCCTCTGGAAGAGCACTCAGTGCTCTTAAATGCTGAGCCATCTCTCTGAGCCCTGGGTTTAGTTTTTTTTGAGTCTCTGTGTAGTCCAGGGTGGCCTGGAACTCACTCTGTAACCTAGGCTAGCCCCAAACTCAAAGACCTGCCTGCCTCTACCTCCCAAGTGCTTGGATCAAGGGTGTGCAGCAGTCTTGAAGGGCTGGTTACCATATTGAAGGAGCATTGCATAGGTTGCACCTCAGTTGGGTATAACGACACACTGCAACCTTTCACTTAGTTTTGATTTACAGCTTGCATGCTTTCCTCTCCAATAAATTGCTAAATTTCCTAAAGATTAAGAATTTTATTATTATTTCTGTTACCAGTCTAAATTTATGTCCTATAAAAGCAAGTAACTAAGGCCAAACTAAGGCTAAGTTACCTGACTTATTAAGTGATACCAAGTCTTTAAAAGTTTAAAATCAGCCGGGCGTGGTGGCGCATGCCTTTAATCCCAGCACTTGGGAGGCAGAGGTAGGTGGATTTCTGAGTTTGAGGCC
>NC_034594.1:138006672-138026573 GCF_900095145.1 Mus pahari
AAAAAAAAAAAAAAAAATTTAAAATCTGTATCTAATCATAACATCTAAGTTTAAGCTAATGCTTAGTTCCAGGCTGCTATCCATAATTATCAATCTTCTAAATATTTAGCTAATCTAATTTAACACCTAGAGCTTTCTAGGTTAATCAAGCTATCAGGTACCAACTTCATGGCAGATCAAACCTTAGAATGAGAAATCATGTAAATAATAAAAAAATGATTTTTGAATTGTGCTATGCTTGGTAACTTTACCTGTAGTATTAAGTAGTAATGACCTTTTAAGGACCCATATATACATACATAAATAATACAGACATACATACATACATACATACACACACACACACACACACACACACACACACACACACACACACAAAATCTGGGATGCTGAGGGATTAGTGGAACATGCCTGTAACCTTAGCACTGGAATTGATAATTCAAGTTCAGTCTGAGTTACAGAGCTAGCCAGGGCTAATAGAATAACACTCTATTTAAAAACAAAACAACCAATCAACTAAACAATCAAACATCATAGGAGGTTGATGATTAACACATTTTCGGTTAATCTTTAAGCACAAACATAAGGGAGGATTATTTGAACAGTGCCCTTATAAAGTAACCATTTCCCCAACCCAATGGAAGGTACATGCCCTTAAACGGTTAGAAAAGGTGGTTTCACTGAGCTAAAAGCTGGTCTTTTTATTACTTTTATTTTTCAACCTTTATTCCTTAGAGGCATTCCTTTTTTTCCTTTTGCTTTGCAAGATGGTCTCTCTAAATCGCCTAAGTTAGACCTCAAACATAATTCTGCCTCAGTCTCCCATGTAGCTAAAATGATAGGCATGCATTACTGCTTCTGGCTGTAATAATTGTTTTCTTAGGATGAAGGCACTCTTTTATACAGAAAATAGACCGGTTGTTTAAGACATGCACCCATCTTTCAATGTGAGCCAGGTCCTATAACTGACTCATTTTAAATTTGTACAATAATTTAGATAATCATAAGCATACATCATATATAAGAGAACTGAGTCTCTGAGTCAATAAGCAGCATATATGAGACAACTAGCTCTAGGTGGTGACTGTGGATCCAAATCCAAGTTATGATGCTCTTAACAATCACACAACATTACCATATTTTTTGGTTTTGATCTTTGAATGTGTTTCATTCTGTAGCCAGGCTAACCTGTAATGTTCTATGTAGCTCAAGCTGGTCTTGAACTCACAGTAGTCCTCCTGCTGCAGTCTTCCAAGTACTCAGATTACAGGGGTTGTCATTTTTAGTGGTATAATAATCTTTTCATTATACATGTGAAATGCATATGTAATATATAATCTCGTTAATTGTGTCAGAAATGTAAACTAAATGCTTGAGAAACAACAGTCTATTCAACATATATATGTGTGTGTGTGTGTGTGTGTGTGTGTGTGTATGTGTGTGTGTGTGCATGGTCCAAATAGAACTTCACTCCTATGTGAATCAGAACTTTAAAGATAAAACTGGATTTTCTGGAACAATGGGAAAGATGATACTAATCACAGACGGTTTCCCACATACAGGATGCAACACACTTTCTTTCCTGGGTACCAGAGAGTGAACAGTCTCCCTGCTAACAAGTGAGGTATATTCTTTTTTTTTTTTTTTTTTTCCGAGACAGGGTTTCTCTGTGTAGCCCTGGCTGTCCTGGAACTCACTCTGTAGACCAGGCTGGCCTCGAACTCAGAAATTTACCTGCCTCCGCCTCCCAAGTGTTGGGATTAAAGGCGTGCGCCACCACGCTCGGCTACGTGAGGTATATTCTTACCTCTTTCTTTTTACCTCTTATTTTGAGACAATCTCACTAAATTGCATAGGCAGACCATGGACTCTGGGATCCTGCTGCTGCAGCCTTCTAGTAGCTGGGGTTACAAGCTTGTACCACCAGACCCAGTCATCTTAAAGACCATTAAAGGGTATCTTATCTTCTAAAATAAAATGTTTCTGTTTATGTAAAAATCTACTAATAGAAAAAACCATACAAACATATTGACAATTCAATTCTCTATTGTTGCTACAATATTTACTATCTATCATACCTTTTTGGTTTCTTAACTGAGTCATTACATTACTAGAAAACAGAGAAAAACATAAAAGTTCCAAAAAGAGAACTACTATCACTACTAGGGACAAGAAAAAAAGAGAAAAAGAAAAAAAAGTACCATTACAATAAAAAACAGGCTTAGTTGTGCACACCTTTAATCCTAACACCTGGGAGGCAGAGGCAGGCAGATCTCTGAGTTTAATGCCAGCCCAGTCTACATACCACGTTCCAGGCCAGCCAGGACTACACAGTTAGACCCTCATCTCAATAAAACAAACTAGCAAAACCCAAAAGCCATAATCTCTACAGGGCAAACTGACAACTCAATGTAACCTTAATTTATAAGTAACCCATTAGTCCATTTCTTGACTTGTAAACGGAGACACAAGCTTCAGGGCAGAAATACTGAGCAAAGACACTTTGTGTTTACACTTCATACATTTGCTCAGAATATGTGAAATCATTTATGGTTTAAAAGTTCCATGTGTCATATGATTGTGACAGTTCTAGATGAACCAACTTTAAAAATGCTGAGACTCTCACATGACTTCAACTCTTATGAATTACATTTTTTATAGTTTATGCTAGTTAAAAATGTACCAACCTATCACCAGGTCCTGTTCGGTATCTTGCACCAGGAATTAAGACCGGATCATCATCGCTGTCATCTGTGTCCTGGAGAGCAGAATCCCTGGCAGATGGGTCTTCATGAGCTGAAGGTGCTATGGCTTCTGTCTGGGATGGGAGTTCAGGATTGGCACTGGTATGCCCGGTTGCACTCTCAGTGCTGGCCTGCTCAATGGCTTCTGTCTGGGATAGGAGTTCAGGCTTGGTGCTAGCTCGCCCAGTTGCACTCTCAGTGCTGGCCTGCTCACAGGTCTCCCTGTCTGTCTCAGATAAAGTGCCTTCTTCTGGAACCCCACATGGGCTGTCAAGACTTGGGTTGTCCCTTTCTCCTGAGTTAGAATCCAATGGCTCAGCTGGCAAGTTATCACATTGTGCTGTCAGAAAACAAAGTTGTATGCAAGTCACTGTTCATTTTAATTAACTTAGGAACTGATGTGTTCTAATGTGAAGTCTGATTCTAGAACCACCATTCGGAAGAGACCTTTGCCTCTGGAGAGATTACAAAGATTAAGGTGTTTAGTTTGTATATGAGCCAATTTTCTTAAAGATGGCAAGATAACTGACCTGTATCTATCTGGTTTTGAGTGAGGTTTTCTGGAAGTGTTCCTTTCTCTGATAGTTCTTCAGGAGCTCCTGGAATTGAACAAGCTTATCATGAAATCTAGCTTTTTACAGAAAAATATAAATACAACACTCCAACATTCCTTTAAATAAATGGCTCTTAATTCTATCTGGATCATAGAAACCTTTAATATTCAAATACAATCTCACCCCAGGGATAGGCAGAATGACTTTGAGGGTAAAGGCACTTGCCAAGTGCATGCTGGGAGACCTGAGTTTGATTCCTAGAACCAAGTAAAGGTGGAAGGAGGGAGCTGCCCTCGCAAAGTTGTCCTCTGACCTCCACAACATAAGTTACAGGACACAATCTCACTCTACAAAGAACAAACAAAGGTGAACGGAGGAGCAGAGAAGAGGAGGTAGGAACTTAACACTGAGGGTTCTTCTGAGGAAAAAGGTAAAGTAAGCTAACTTGTTTCACAGTCTCCTTCCAGGGGCTGCACAGAGCTCGGAGGGAGCAAGCATTCTTCCTGGCCCTCAGATGTGCAATGGCCCCCATTTCCTCTGGAACTTGAGGCTGTGCTGCTCCTAAAATCATAAGAAGACACATGATACCACCAAAAGTTAGCACAGGACTTTGATGTAACTTTCATATTTTATAATGTAAAAACTATTAGATAATTTAGAACATAAATACTTGAAAAGCCAGTTTTAAAATAATCACACTTCATCTTAAAAAGATTTTAAAATGAAAGTACTTTAATTCATGATTTTGATGCTCCTACTGTCTACTATACATTTCTATGTGTTTCTTAATGAGTGAGTGAGTGTGTGTGTGTGTGTGTGTGTGTGTGTTGTGTGTGTGTATGTATGTGTGTTCTGGGAATCAAGCACAGAAGTTATATTCTAATATATGCTAATATGTGACACCTTCAGCCCCAGTTTCTATGGAAGTTTAAATGAATTATACTGTCTCCCTTTCTATCCAAAGAAATTATTAATGGTTTTATAGAACTTGATTATATTCTTTTTAGACGCTAATGTTGTAGAATGGCTTAAAATTTTTTTTTTTTTTTTTGGTTTTTCGAGACAGGGTTTCTCTGTATAGCCCTGGCTGTCCTGGAACTCACTTTGTAGACCAGGCTGGCCTCGAACTCAGAAATCCACCTGCCTCTGCCTCCCAAGTGCTGGGATTAAAGGCGTGCGCCACCACGCCCGGCTCAGAATGGCTTAAAAATTAAGTTGAATGGAAGCCTGGCCATTTCTTCAGTCTTTTTGAACTGCCCCCAGTGGAATATTAACTGTCCTTTCCTTGTGTGTGTGTGTGAGAGTGTGTGTGTATGTGTGTGTATTTATTAAGCATTACAGTTTTGTAGAAAGAGATTATATTTTCTATTTTGGTTTTAATACCCACCCAATGATGGCCAAAGTCCCATTAGCATCTCTGGCTATCATATAATATTAGACTTATTCAAATAAATAATTTCCATAAGAAATCACGGTACATGTGTAAGGAGAAGGTTGATAAGGAAACAGGAAGATGTTTAACAATCTGAGATTAAAATTAAATTATGAGCCAGGGAGATGGCTCAGCGGGTGAGGTGCTAATTGCCAATCCTGATTACCAGAGTATGATGGCAGGAACCTACTGGTGGGAGGAGACAGACAATTCCCCAAGGTGTCTTCTGGCTTCTACATACATGCCATGACATGTACCCACACAAATATACATGTGCAGAAAATAGATAAATGTAAAGAGGCAAATCACTAAGTAATTTACTAAGGGCTTTTTGCCAAGATTTTGTAAAATCTTCTTTTAGAGCAAATAACAAAAATCAATTTTATATAGTAATGACCTACATTGGTATACATGAAAAAAAAAATCAGAAGAGTTGTAAACTAGCCTAAAGTGTTGTCTCAGTAGGATTATTTTTGTCTTCCTTCCTTGCTTCCTTCCTTGCTTCCTTTCTTGCTTCCTTGCTTCCTTGCTTCCTTGCTTCCTTCCTTCCTTCTTTCCTTCCTTCTTTCCTTCCTCCCTTCCTCCCTCCTTCCCTTCCTTCCTTCCTTCCTTCCTTCCTTCCTTCCTTCCTTTTCTTCCTTATTTTTTTTAAATTAATTTATTATATGTAAGTACACTGTAGCTGTCTTCAGACATTCCAGAAGAGGGCATCAGATTTCCGTTACGGATGGTTGTGAGCCACCATGTGGTTGCTGGGATTTGAACTCAGGACCTTTGGAAGAGCAGTCGGCGCTCTTAACCGCTGAGCCATCTCACCAGCCCCTCTTCCTTATTTTTGATACTGTTTTTTTTTTTCTTTTGCCTGCCTGCATGTCCATGAACTACATGTGAAGTCTGGTATGTGAAGCAGCCAGGCGAAGGCATCTGATCCTTTGGAAACAGAGTTACAGATGGTTGTGAGCCACTACACGAGTGCTGGGAATCAAACCTAGGTCCTCTGGGAAAAGAGCAAGTGATCTTAACTTCTGAACTATCTTTCTGGCCCCTGTAAATATCTTTTGAACCAGAAGAGACTACAAAGTCATTGTGGTCAATATAACCAAATATGATGCAAACTTTTTCCTTGCTGAAATAGCACATAATAGTTATAATGATTAAAATATTATGGTACTAATATAGGAGTCTAGTGGAAAAGACACACTCCTCAAGTGGAGACATTCAGCATATTCAATATGGCATGATAAATCACAATGAAATGAGAAGAGTGCAGAATACATGGTACTGAGACAAAGAAACAGTGTGTGGAAAGCTGATGCTGTAACTCAGCATCATACATTACAAAACAATCCAGAGTTTATAATAAGCAGATGATTGTACTAAAGAACTATAGAAATCACAGAAGTCAGATGAGCAAAGGTTTCCCCTAATCTGCTGTCCAAGCAGGAGGATTACAGCCCAGTCTTAAAGCACAACCACTGCAGGTGAAGAACGACCGCCATATCTGCGAGACAGTGTAACAAACATAACTCCTGACATCATCCTCGCATTGTACGATAATAGCTTTCATAAACCAACAAGAAAGGACAGAGACTATGATTGGCAGGAATGAGCCAAATTATTAGAATAAGAGTACTGTTATAGCTAACAACTACGAAGTGCTTAGCATATAGAAAGGGTGCTAATTTTAAGCTGCTTTCTCTGTAAAATCCCTTGAAATCTTCTCAACAAACCTCAGAAATGGGTTCTTTTAAGAGTGCCCATTTCCACTAAAAAGCTGGGATTTAGTCAGCTTCCTCAGGCTGTCAAGTGAGAGGCCAACCTCACAGGGTACTCTACTGACTCATATGTCATTAAAGACACTAAAAAGCAAGCCGGACGTGGTGGCACGCACCTTTAATCCCAGCACTCAGAAGGCAGAGGCTGACGGATTTCTGAGTTCGAGGCCAGCCTGGTGTACAAAGTGAGCTCCAGGACAGCCAGGGCTACACAGAGAAACAAACAAACAAAAAAATAGTGACACTAAAAAGCAAGAGATGATACTGAAATAAAGAAAAGATGTACTTTTTTTTTAATGTTCTGCTTTAATTTCTACTATATTGACTATTTTAAAATAGAAATGGTAATCTTTGACAAACTGATGAATGATAATAAAATTTATGATCACTTAAAGTGAAATTAGCATTGAAGAAGAAAAAGAGAGAGAGTAAAACTGTATCTTAGAACTGTTCTGAAGGCACTCTTCCCCAGAGGGCAACTTGAATGGAAAGAGGAAAACAGAAGAGGTCAGGCATTAGTGACAGATACGAGATCCTGTGTTAAATTATATATTGTAGACCAGGGCCACAGATGTCATGATTTTAAAATGATGTGGTAAACACTTGGGGTCATTAAGGAATCCTGTTGGCTGACGCAGTAGCCTAATAGTAGGTAACACAGTACCTACATTCTGATTATCTTCACAACCTCCACTGCTCCCATTCTGGCACAATGCACTGTCACTGCTTATTCTGCTTCTGGCCATAGTCTTTTAATTGGCATGAACTTCTACTTATGGACCACTTTGAACACAGGAACAAAAGCATCCTTTCTGTTTCAGCACCTTCTTCGTTTTCTCAGCTGATCTTATCTGTTACTTACCTGTCTCTCCTCTGCCCATTCCATTTCACATACATGAGCTTCCTAAAAGATCCCTGAACATATAGGACTGCTTTGCTCAAACACGTGGAATGTCACTGTGCCTAAAATCTTCTTCTCTACATATGTGCTATCTTCTCATTGATGACTAACCTTCCTTAGGACATCAGGAGATTGTCCTTACCTGTTCTCTTTGCTTCTGTAGTACTCAGTGCCTTCCAACATGCTACACTGTATATTTATTTCCTGTAATTATTGCCCAGTTCCTCCACCTAAAAAAAGTAAGCTCTAGTAGGGCACAGATTTCTTTTGCTTTTTCACTATTTTTTTTAACTTATGAATTTCCAATGTCTAGAATAGTATTTGGGACATAGGTCTCCAATAATATCTGAAGTCCTATTTAATCAGACTTTACTGTAAAATACATTTATACATAAACCAGTGAACTGAATAATGTAACATACGATCACATATTAATCAAGCATATAACATTATATATTAATAAATATATGAACATGTGATATATTATTTGGACATAATATACTTTATATTATAAAATGGTATATTAATTAGTTATATAAATTTAATATATTAATGTGATTTAATATGTTAATGATAGATAATTAAAATGACTATAAATAATTGATATAATTGTTATATAAAGCTTTATATAATTATGGCAGTACATAATTACATATTGCCATATTGTCAACAAACATTCATTAACTACTAATTAAACAAGGCTGAATAAAAATATTTAGATAATGCTGAATCAAAAGGCCTCTAGTTAGTGGGAACGATAATGTTTACATAAATGTATTTCTTAAATTAATCATGAACAAAATCACAAATGTCATTAAAGGCAACCAGTATAGCATTAAGTGAGTATAAAAGTCCAACTGTTCTATTCATTAAATAACAAGTAAAGTTATTTAAAAATCAAGAGTCAAAAATAAATACATTGAACAGAGAGTAAAATGTTCATACACTAAGAAAAATGTGGAAAGAGAAAACAACAGCTGGCAATCATTTTTGATCTAAACAGTTCATCTCTGGAGATATATCTCACAGATACTGAAGATAGGAAATGTTCTAAAAAGAAAGACTTTCATTGGGTTTTAACCTCAATGGGTTAAAAATGGCAAATTAACTTTCAATTAAAGGGAATGAATCAGTAACCTACAGCATCCCTACTGGACAGATTGGTAAAATCACAATTATTACAAGTAGCGAAAGGAAAATGATGGTTATTTGCAGTTAATAATGCTTACTATAGAGTTAATCTTAGCAAATGCAGAAGGGAACATATTCAGTATAATTTAAATTATGTTCTAAAATGTACAACAAAAGTCAGGAACATATGTTTATATACACAAACACAGAGAACAAAGACTAAAATATTTTAAATTGGTGCTTTCTATAGGTAATTATATTATCGTTTGTATTTTCTATTAGAACAAACATCTCAGGACAACAAACACAATTTGCTAAATGTTTAGAAATGTAAATGCTCAGGTCTGATTTCACCTAATCTGCAGATGGGATTTACTGATCTGTGAGTTTTATGAATTTTACTTGTTTTCTGTGCATGCAAGTGTGTGTGTAACATGCACACGTACCCCATGAAGACGTTGGGTGTCTTCCTCTATTGCTCTCCCCCTATTAGCCTTAGAGTCTCTCACTGAACAGGAAGCTCATTGGTGAGCTCAAGGGATCTGCCAGTCTCTCTGCCTCGTAATGCTAGGGCTACAGGCATGCACAGGTATGTGCAGCAATGCTCAGCGTTTCACATGACGGCTAGGGATTCCAACTCAGGTCCTCATGATTGATATCAAGAGCTCTTATCCACTGAGAATGATCATCTCTGCAGATACCTCATCTGTTTAGCTACAAGTTCTTCAAGGAATTTAAAACATATTATAGGTTCAAAACTAATACAGTAAATAGCAAAAAACAAGACATAAAATGAAGTACAGAAAAAAATATTGAAAACAATTGTATAAAACAGCTAAGAACATCTTTACAAAAGTGTTAACTTACCATTCATCTGTAAAGTTCAGTTTTATTGTGCTTGTAGTTGTTCCTTCTGTGCTGTAGTGCAAACTTAAAACTGGTTCACCTGTCCCTGGTTTGGGGCTCAGTCTCTCATTATTGTTATCTGAAAATTGTGTTTAAAACATTTGAAAAAGTTTCTGAAATCAGTAAAAAATATGACATTTCCTAAAATTTAAAAGAACTTAAGTTAGGTTGCTGTCATAACTTTTGCTCATGTTAGGGTTCTCATTTAAAGTTCAAAGCAACATTATCAACTCTAGCTTTGTTTAGATGACTCCCTCAGATTTAGGAAACCATACCCTTTCGATAAGGAGTCAAAAGCTACTAACATGCAATGACACATTATAAACTGGAGCCTAATGTAGTAGTATACCCATGGTATATTTCTTGTTGCTTGAGTACCAGGAAGGATTAACAGTGGCTAAAATATAAGATGAAAAGGCTCTCAACCAGCTGTTCTGACTGCTGCAGTTAGATGCTACTGAGTTCTGTGTTCTCACAGGACACTACCACAAGGAAGTAGTATACTGTGCTTTGTTTTTTTCCTAAAATTTGTTTCAATGCTTTAGTATATTTCAGTTTTTATTCTTAACTAATCTTGTATTAATAAGTTATTTCTTAATAAAGGACAGTAATTTCACCTTAAAATTTTATAGGGTATCTATACTGTGTGTGTGTGTGTGTGTGTGTGTGTGTGTGTATTTTTTCTTTTTAAAATGCAAATAAAGGTGGGCATGGTGCTCACACCTATAATCCCAGCACTTAGGGGGCTAAGACAGGAGGACCCCCAAGATGTGAAGGCCTGCCTGTGTTCTACAGTAAACACCAGGCCAGCTGGGCTACAGAGTGAGACATTGTCTCAAAAAGGAAAAAACTTCATCATTTGACTGGGCTTGGCTGCACACATCTATAACCCCTGCATTCAAGAGGCAAAGATAAGTAGTTTGCTCCAAACTTGACGACAACCTGGTACACATAGTGAGTTCTAGACAGCCAAGGAAACTTAGCTTAGTAAGACCCTGTGTCTAAATTAATCCCTTAATTAAAAAAATGGCAAATAATGTCAAAGAAATTGTAGAGACTATTCAAAGCGCTCTCCCCCCAAAGAGCAAAAAGATATTCAAGGATAAAATGAAGTAGAACTTTAAAACTTCTTATTTGGATGGTCATTAACATCTTGTGGAAACACGAGAATACACAGAGAATAGAAATGGACATAAAGCCAAGTATTAGACCCTTTGGCTAGCTGTCTCCAGAGAGAAAACTGGTCTCTCGTCTATTGTCTGATTTCTCTCTCTCTCTCTCTCTCTCTCTCTCTCTCTCTCTCTCTCTCTCTCTCTCTGACATTAATTGCAACTAATGTAACAATGAGCTACTTTTCTGAAAATAACAAATCACAACTTTAAAAATCCAGGTTACTCAGGCATTTTCTGCTTTTACAACAGCGTCAAGAGAGGCTCATTGGTCAACACAGAGTTTCCCCTTATTCTTTAGTTATGTCACAGATTTTCATCCCACTGATGACAAAGCCATTATTGCTTTAAGGCTGCTGTACCTGGGTTATGGCTAATGCCCCGGATGATCAAAGACACAGGCAGAGCTGGAGTTTGTCTTTTACAGAATATCTTATAAAATATTTTGCTACTTATTTTCCCACTAAGGTAAAGAAGGAATGGAGGGTGTAGTGGCACACATTAAGCCCAGACCTGGGAGGCAGAGGTAGGTAGATCTGAGTTCAAGGTCAGCCTGGTCTAGACTGCAAGTTCCAGGCCAGCTAAGGCTACATAGTGAGACCTTTTCCTGAGGGGAAGAAAAAGGAAGGCCATTTAAGAGATAATATGCTGTACTCTTGGAGGACCTGAGTTCAACTATCAGAACCCATGTTAGACTACACATAACTTCCTAAAACTTTAGTTCCAGGAAAGCTAACACTACTCTTCTAACCTCCCAACCTCACCCCTGTCCAAACAAAACAAAACCAGAACCACAAACCACAAACAAAACCAAAAAACCTTGGTTTTGAAGAAAATAAAGACAATTACATACATTCATATGCTACAGAAATACAGTAAACCAAAGCAAGGAAAGGAGAGAAGAGGGCTGAAACGTTTCATGAACATGTGAACAACACCCGGCCAACCCCTCCCCAGCAAGAAGCCTCCTAGAGTCATCTACTACAAAATTATTCAAACACAGTCATAAAATGAAGCAAACTTCATATAATCATAAAGTGAGTACAGCTGATTAATATTGTTCCTTTCAACTCTAAATGACTGATCAACCTTGGCTTCAACTGGCCAACCACTATACAAATGGAATGCACTCTTTCATTGGGTCCTCAACCTTCAGACTCCCAAGTTTAGAACTTATTTCTAACTTTCATCTTCCTACTCTTTTTAGCATAATGCTGCTATGCATGACTATACACAATTTATTAAGATGGGTTTTCTCATAATGTCAATCCCTTAGCTGAGGATGGAGGTAATTTGGGGGCTGAAGAAATGTCTCAGAGGTTAAGAGCACTGGCTGCTTGTAAAGAGAACCTGGCTTTGATTGATAAAGAGGACTTAGCATTGATATGGAAGTTCACAACCATCTGTAATTCCAGTTCCAGGGATTCCAATGCCTCCCTTGGCACCAGGCACATACACGCATATACAATGCAATAATAAAATAAAATTTGAAAATGGATATAATTTACTGTGTGATAAAATACATATTTTAAGCTAATTTTTTAAAAAAGAAAAATTCTTTAAAGACCTACTGCTCTTCCAGAGGTCCTGAGTTCAATTCCCAGCAACCACATGGTGGCTCACAACCATCTGTAATGGGATTGCAAGCCCTCTTCTGGTGTGTCTGGAGAGCGACAGTGTACTCACATACATAAAATAAATAAATAAATCTTTAAAAAAATAAGACCTACAAATTAATGTTTTGTTTTTATATTATTTAAAGGGTACTTATAAGCATTTAGGTTTCCTCTTCTTTGTTTAGTTGTTTTAAATTAGAATAGCAAGCACATTCTAAAAATTATTTCAAAGCCATACTCATTACACAATATATAGATCTTTAATACTTATCATGCTTGTATGTTTTGTCTTCACTGTCATATGAGGTAGAACACATTAGTCATTTCATTCCAAATAACCAATCAGTAAATAGTAAATCTAACAAATACACAGAATCCAGAGTGAAGTCTCCTTTCATTATCTTTTTCCCACTAGAATTTAAAATATACTGTTTACAGATGTGTTCTGGGATGGAAAATACTGAACTAATATTTCTCATTAATATACAGGCTTTAAATATTTGCTATTTACTAAAAATTTAAAAATTCATTATATAATTACTGTCTCCTTAGAATACTATCTGAGCCAGACATAGTAGTGGCAGTAAGCCCAGCTACTTAAGAGGTGGAGGCAGAATGACATCCAGCCTGAGGCAAGGCTAGTCCCTGCAATTCTGTTATTAAAAAATACAGAGAGAATGGAAAGCAGGACATAATGTAATTATATCTCAAAAAATAAAAATTATAAAAAGTTATAAGAAAGGACAAGGGATTAGTGTATTGCTTAATGTATTGCCTGGTGTCAATTCTGAGTGTTGTATAAATAAAACTAATGGTATTATTAAAATTTCAAGCCGGGCAGTGGTGGCACACGCCTTTAATCCCAGCACTTGGGAGGCAGAGGCAGGCGGATTTCTGAGTTCGAGGCCAGCCTGGTCTACAGAGTGAGTTCCAGGACAGAGGCTAAAATGGGACTGAGCACAAGACTTCGGCTTGGGCAACAAAGCCAGACCTCTGACTACACATTTGCTTTCCTTTTCAGACTTATGAAGAGATACTATTCTTCTTTTAAAATGTGTATTTATCATCACCTAGGTGACCAGGTGCTTTCTATATCTTTTAACTTCTCCATGGTAGTTCTGAGATTTTTTTTTGGTGGGGGTAATTACCAAAGACAAAAAGGTTACTAATAACACTTTCCAGTATCAATGAGTTTATCTTACTGATGATTTTTTTAAATAATTATATACATTTATATCACTGGCTATCCGTGCAGCAGATAGGAAGATGTTTGTATCATGAATATAGAGTCCTCAATGTGAATTAATATCTCCTTGAAGAAGCGAACAAGTTCTTCCTCAGAGGAATGTATACATTACTGGTAGGCTAAGCTGTTACCAACCAAATATGGTTTCCTTAGCTTTCCTAGCTTTCCCATTTGACATCTGTCTTCAATATGCTTCTGCTTTTACTCCTCCCCCCCCCCTTTTTTGGCAATGCACAGAAGAGCATATGACCAAGTGAATGAAACTTCTTTCCTCATAACTTACCTCAGTCTCCCCTACCTCTTTCTTTTTTTCTCTCCCTCCCTCCCCTTAGATATATTTTAAGACAAGGTTTCACTATGCAGTCCTGGCTGGCCTGGAACTCACAAGAGATCTACCAGTCTGTGCTTCCCAAGTCCTAGCATTAAAGACACATGTCACTATGTCCAGCCCATAAGTACTCCTTAATAGCAAGAGAAAACATTCTAAGATACCTCAAAGCCAACATGTGAAGGGTGTCTACACAGACCCTTTCCCCTACAGCTATCTGTTTTTCCTGAAAGCTTTCTCTTATGGTTTACTATAATCTGACCAAGATACGTGGACATCATTTTCTCAATCTCTGGCTAACGAGTTTCAAACTATCACTTAACTATTACCCCCGCTGTTGTCATAATTATCATATTGTCAATCTACCCCAAGCTAAAATTCTATTCATTCTACTCACAAAGATTGTTAAGATTTACTTATTTCCCACTCCTACTGCCTTAGATTGGATTTTCACTGTCTCTTACCTGGATTATTACAATACTTTTTTATATGCTCTGACTCTCTTATCCTCCACTCATTCTTATATATTACCCAAATGAACTTTTCAGGATGCAAACCTGGTTGTTAGGCTGAATTTTCCAAACTGAAATAATTTCTATAGCGCAGATCATTTAATGAATTAATCTGCTTATTTATTCAACAAACACTGTATCTGGGCATGATGGCACACCTTTAATCCTGGCACATGAAACAAAGGCATGTGACTTGATCTCTGAAAGTTCCAGGACAGCATGGTCTACATAGAGATTTCCAGGCTAGCCAAGACTACATAGTGAGACCCTATATAAACAACAACAAGAACAAAAACCAACCACAAGCCTCCTTCCCCCAAAACACACCAACAAAATATTGGTATATTTTGATAGAAAATGATACCAATATGGAATTGATCAAATTCTATACACTTCATATATATATATATATATATATATATATATATATATATATGCATACCATATATAAAATATGGGGGAAAGCAGAAGCATATTGAAGACATATATATATATATATATATATATATATATCACACACACACATATATATATATATATATATATATATATATATATATATATATGATAATGACTAAAAAGATCACATATAGACTATGGAATGAGGTATACATGAAACAATCCTCCAAACAAATACATGACTGCAAATCTGATGAGAGCCATTAACAAGGCCACAAAATGAGAAAAGACAAAATACTATATACTGGGAGGTCATATTTTTGAGAGATAGATTTCTTAAAGGATAAGTAGAAATGGCTTAAGTTTGGGAGTGGGAACAGTGTGTAAGCCATCTGAGAGAGAAAGGAGCTGAGTGTCAGTACACTGCAGGCAACTTGGCAACGACCAAAAATCTGGATAGGAAGATAAAGACCAGCTCACGTTTGGCTTTTAAGACATGGCATGGATACACACACACACACTTTTCAAAGGTTCACTCTGTTTGCTAATAGAGAATACACAGTGGCATGAATAGCCAAAAGAAAGTTATTACATTAGACCAAAAGAGAGAGACTAGTGACAAGCAGGCTGTCCTAACTTTTTTTTTTTTAAAGATTTATTTATTTATTATGTATACAGCACTCTGCCTACATGTGTACCTGGATACCAGAAGAGGGCAACAGATCTCACTATAGATGGTTACGAGATTGCTGGGACTTAAACTCATGACCTCTGGAAGAGCCACCAATGTTCTTAGGAGCCATCCATGTCTCCAGCCTGACCCCCATCTTAACTCTGTAGTCAGTTAACACATGTTGCCATAGCTAAACTCATGTGCTTAGGTTATTTCCCATTATTAGGACATTTCTGCTCATGGGCTTTATCACAAAACTATAACAGCTGTTTACAATGTAGTTTCTGCCAAACATATTTGATATTTGACCTTATAAAAACGTCTCTGGTGAGATGGTGAGATGGCTCAGCGGGTAAGAGCACCCGACAGGTGCAGAGTTCAAATCCCAGCAACCACATGGTGGCTCACAACCATCCTTAACAAGATCTGATTCCCTCTTCTGGAGTGTCTGAAGACAGCTACAGTGTACTTACATATAATAAATAAATCTTTAAAAAAAAGTCTCTGGTAATACAACTACATGGTAAATCACATTACATGGGCCCGAAACAAAGATCCTTCTAATTTCTATCTCTGAGCTAGCCAGCCTCACTAAATGGCATCCCCATTCATCCAGACACTGAGGCTAAAACTGTGTAGGTTAAACTTGAGTCTTCTCTTTTTTATATCTCAGAACAATATATAAATGAAGTGCCAACTAAATTAGGTATAATATTCAATGTAAATCTATAGAAATTATTCCATATGGTTAACTAAACATGAATCTGGCTATAGTGTTTTATGATATGATGCTATAATTGTATCCCATTACTGTGTAAAGATAAAATATGCTTAATTTTGTAGATCTCACATTTAGTTATTTTTTCTTTTCCTACCTCCTGCCTCATTTTTCTCACTGTATTTTGCCCTTTTTTTTTTTTTTGACACAGATTTTCAATCTTACACATGGTGAACTTTCTGCATCTGTTCCCTGAGTGCTGGGATTAAAGGCAAGAACTACCACACCTAGCTTTATTTTTTAAGAACAGGAAAGAAAAACCAGAACAAACAATATCCAAACCTAACAATGCACGTCATCAAAAGGTTTACAAATAAATAATTTAAGACTGAAGGTACACAAGTTTCTAAAATGTTTTAGTTTTTGAACATTTCTCTAAGAAGATTACAATCAGATTCTACAGCAAAATTGAGTTCCTTACTCAATGAACTGGTGAGTCCTACATTTGCCACCTTGCAGCCTGTCAAGTCTATGAATTTCAAGCTTATTCATAATCTTAAAAAAGAAATCTGTGAAATTTATTAGATACCCATTTGCCCTTTTCAATTGAGATAAATGAAATCAAGCTGGTGAGTTGGGTCAGCAGTAAAGGTGCTTGCAGCCAAGCCTGACCTGAGTTCAGTCCCTGGAACCCATATAATCGAAGGAAAGAACTGACCCTTGATAACTTTCCTCTGATCACAAGACTGCACCACGGCATGGCCCCGATACACACACACACACACACACACACACACACACACACACACACAAATAAGTAAATTCAAGTTATTCCTTGTTGCTTAATATCAGTAACATTGTTATATCACAGAGTGCTTAGAACCCTTTAGAGAATTCTGAGTTGAGGTCATAAGAAATTTGCCTTAATTCTAAAGTAAGCACTATAGCGTCTTACAGTCCTCCCCTGCACTCTTCTTTCCATGTACCTCTTTTTTTGTCAGAATGTTCTCCTTTCTCAATTCTCTTTGCACTGTATCAAATCTGCTAGTAATAAGGTTTGACTGATAAACCTGTTGATTGCATATTGTTCTCCTCAAGCCTGTGAGTCTATACCTTTGCTAACTTAAAAAAATTACCAATGGAAGTGAAAGAGCATTTCCCTGCTGAGTGTCCAGCTTCCCATCTATCTCTGGGTTTATGAACATAGAGCTTAAAATTGGGATGGCAGCATTCCTGTAATCCCAGGACACAGGAAGAAGGCTAAGCAAAACCACTGGTAGTTCAAGGCCAACTTGGGGTACATAGAAGACCTCGTCTCCACCATCAGTTAAGTATGATACAAAACTAAGTGTCATTACCATAACAACTTAGAAATGTGTAATATTACTATATTCAAATAGCTTCTAAATGAGCAATGGGGCAACATGCTAAACCGTACATAGTTCTATATAATTTTTATGATATATACTATAATAAAAATTATATTATATTCATTACCAACTGTTAAAGGACAGACTTCAAAGTTGTTATAAAATGCCAAAGGCAGAAATGACCTCACACAAAACATAATCTGTTTAGGCCAAAAGAGCCCTTTGTGCACAAAACCACACAGGATAAAATAGTGACTGAAGATCATAATCAAAATGATACACTAAGCAAAAGCAAGGAAGAACTTTGTCTAAGCATTGCAATAAAACTATGGTGGATGGGCATAGCGCATCTCCTGTTGCACGCACCCTGTTGCTCATCAAGTGACATGGATCCGAGCTGTTTGTTAACCACAGAAGAAGGAGAATCTGAAACAAAAATGAGATTTCAACTTAAAAGTAAGCAGCAGAAAACTGCACAGCAATGTCATGATAATCTCTAAGCTTAAGAAACAAATGGATAAGGAAGGGTGGGGAGAGAAGTAAGCACTGTGGCATGTGTCCAAGCAGTGAGGAAGCAGGGCCATGTGCTTAAGGCGTTACTCCAGGCAAGCATTAGCAAGCTTGAGGATGAGTTGAGAAAACCATTATTGTACTTCCATGCACATACATTTAATATAATTCATCTAGCACAGATCAAGTGCCAGAGAGATAATTAGAAATAGGGTATTTCCTACAAACAGACGATATCCTGCCCTTCTTAAAACAACCCTCCCTCACCAGCTCTTAGAATGGCTTTCATCCTGCTTTGGGAGACTGAAGGCATGAAATGAGATGCTCACTAGACTTTGTGAGATGCTGCTTGCTATACCATGAACTGAATAAGGAGTCAGGATGTTTAGTAACAGAAAGTGGTTTATAGGGAAAATAGTCAATGAATTAAATACCTTTAAGGAAACATGTAACTTTAAGAACTCTATGGTATATTGTGCATAATGAAACTATACTCTGAAAGCTTAGGCTTCTTTATAGAGGTACCTGGTAGAAAAAGAAAAGCAAGAAGAACGCTTAATGGTCTGTGCTTTCTTTTTTCTACGTTGGCTTCAAATAGTACAACTTTATTTTGACCTTTGGGACACACTGAGTCTCTAGTTTAGAATTCATTTCATTATTGGGTTCTAGGTTTTAGAAAACATTGGTATACATCAGCATACTGAAATGGAAAGACTATTTGTCTGATGTTAGCAAGTCTTAATTCTGATAATCAGCAACAGTTTTTAGGCAGATTCTTCTTTCTTTCTTATAAGCACAGGAATGTAGTACTTTAACACATCTCTTGACAGCTGACATGACACAAGTGGAAAATTTCACAGCTAACATCCTGTGACAGAATGCAGTCAGAATATATATACATTAAAAGTACTGCATAAAATTACCTTGATATTTGCATCAAATGTACAGAAAGCACAAAGTAATAGTGCTGAATACTCCCCACCTCCACACACCTTATTAGTTATAAGACAATATTCTCCCAAACCTGCTATTTCTGGTCCCAAGCATTCTTGGACAAAGGATACCCAACAGAGAGACGCCCCAGTGCCCCAGCAGAGCTACAGCAAAGAGGGAAAGTATGGGTACCAAACACAGCTTCATATCACATGTAAAAATGATTTCTAATTTCTAAGATCGTTTCCCTAGTTCTTAGTGAATGCTGTTAATAAGGCATGCCGGGCCGAGCATCGGCTATGCTAATAATAACAACCTTTCATTTTCCCCAAACAGGTATTAAGTAAAGATCATCCTTAGCTGAACAGCTAAGGAAATACATCCTGCTTTTGTTCTAAATTTACACCATTCAATTGCTTCCATTTGTAGTCTGAAGCCTGCTACCAGCATGTCTATTGACCTCAAGTCTTCCGTCTTCTAATGTCATACAGCTGGCTCAGAGAATTTGACAAACCATGACATTAAAGTCTGAAGCTTTTATCATCTTTACTAATCATCTCTTCATCAGAATATGTGGTTAAAAGTCTACTATGCAAGAAGGCAAGTGGGAATGGTAGTGTTTATTGGTTCCTTAGTCTACCGTATCTTTCTTTTCAAAATGATTTCTCATGTATTCATTTTAGATCTGACATTGGTACCTGCATTATTTTGAAACAGACAATTTACTCTTTAGAAGTAAAGTTACATTTTTCAAAGCAAAGCAAAGTCAATTCATTAAGCACTGGAAAAATACCTTTCAGAGTCTTTTAAAAATTATAGTTCATCCCTCTGGATTCGTCACACATTTCCCCATGTTCTCCTTTAATAATTAAAGGCTCCAAGACAACTCTAAAGCCACTAAGAAATGCACTTCACAAATAATTTGTTTTTCTATACATTATGAAATGCATACATCTTCTAGAAGTAAAATATATCTTTTTCTTT
>NC_034594.1:138027228-138052292 GCF_900095145.1 Mus pahari
AAAAAAAAAAAGACGACAACTTGGAGTCAGTTCTTTCCACAATGTGAATCTTGAAGACTGAACTAGCTGTCAACTTGCCACCAGAGCCTTCACCCACTTAGCCATCTCACTTGCCTAGTATCTTTTAAAGGTTAATACTTGTGACTCTTGGATATTGCATTTACTTTATTTATAATCTTGGGGAAAGACAATTCTTTTTAGAATTATTATTTTCCTGGAACATAAGTATGTATAGTGGCACACTTTTCTATACTAGGTGTTCACAAATGCCTATAGCTCCTGTTACATAAATACTTCCAATCTTAACACTGTGACCATCAGAATAGTAAGTACCAACTCAATCCTGCAGTTGGTTGTATATCCTGCTCCATATTTCTGTAAAATATTATAGGAGGCATTATCACAAAATAAAACCCAGAATATATGGTCTACTACTAAAAGCATTATAAGTAAACACATTTAAAATATTTAAAATTATATTAAAGGTAGGAAAAATGTTAAGCAATATTTTATTCAGTACTAAGCTCAAAATATATATTCATTTATATATATAGTATTTACTCTGTATATACTATTTACACATAGTATATTGTTTATTCTTTATTTCTCCAAAATCCGCACTTTGATATTGAGTAAATTCTTCAGTCATTTAACACCACAACTTTTCCAATTGGAGAATAACAAAAAGTTACAATCTATCATATAACAAGACTTCTTCAGCCATATTTCCTAGGTTTGAATGGCTTTTCCTTCACTAATACTGTCATCCTGGACAAATTATTTTAATTGTTTTATGTTTCATTTCTATATCTACAAAAAAGTATGTAATATTTTTTTGAGGACTAATGAGATAATCCTTGTAAGCTACTCAACATACGGGAAATAATCAGTAAATTCAACTGCTACCTCCCTGCCTTTCAGGGCTACGCTACTCACTGAAAAAGAATGATACAAATTTTCTTCAAACTACGGGGAATATATTCATTTAGTTATACTTTGAAACCCTAAGATTCACAACTGTTTTCCTCAGACCTCTAAACACTTAAGGTAATCAACAAAGGCTTGCAGAATTAGGTCAGAATCATGTCTGATTTATTAATTATGTACAAAAGCTAAAACATGAACCAGTGTGTCTATCTCACACTGCAGGGAAGCTAATAGTGTAACAGAGATTGCTTGCACAGGATAGGTTAAATGCTGATTTTTTCCAATATGGCTCAGTTTTGAGAAGCCCTTTTTCAAAAATAATCATTTTACACCCTTTTGGGGTATAAAAGTTACTTTTTTTTCCAATTGGCAAAACCGTGCCATAAGTGAAAAAACAGTTCCTACCTGACCCTCTCTAGGCTGGCTCCATGCTCCAGTGGGCTCTGTGGTGGTTGGGCAAGTACCAGTAGATTCCACAGGGTGTTGTCACTCTGAGCAGGAGCCAGCAACCCATGCATGACTTCAGGGGACCTGAAATGGAAAGAGAGACCTGGGCTTTTAAATCAGCCGTATACTGAATGCCTTTGTTGCAGCTACTTAGGGCATTCATTTGATAAATGCACCAATGGCTCATTCCGAATCCTCAATGCTGTCTACTTTAAATGGACTTGATATGAAGACATTCTGAAGAGATAAGATATACTATGAATCAGATGGTATTCTCTCACAAGTATTAAGAACTATATATTTACCTATCCCATCTCTATGCATCTCCATTAACCAGGGTAGGCTACACTACCTAAATATATATTATAAGTAAGATGGTACTCTCTCACAAGTATTAAAAACTATATGTACACATTGTCTATCCTATCTTTATGTCATCTGTTACATGGGGTAGGCTATACTACCTAAATAAACTGGAAACTTGGAAAGTGACAGACAAAAGTCAAATGAATTGCCCAAGCTCATGTAGCCATATGGTAAGGGACAAGATTTCAACTAGTCTTAGACCCAGATAATGATGAGATAAAGAAGAAGGAAAAAAAAAAGAGCTTTTTAGGATTTAAAAAAAAAAAAGTGCCTCTAAACCTGACTGAGTTTGATTTATAAGACCCAAACCAGTGGAAGTAATTCCTTGCAAATTCTGAACCACAAGTTCCTCAAGTTCCTCTGAGCTACATACATGTGCTATAGTCCACCTCGAGCCCCCGGATCTAATCAAGCTGGCTAGTGCTAGCACAGCTTATCATCTCAGCACTCAGAAGAATAAGGGTTAGACAGCAAACTCAAGGTCAGCCTGAGCTAGGCAGCAAGAACATATCTCAAACAAATCCCAAATAAGAAAACCAAATAGCCTGCCTTTGATTCTAGCTAGCACTCAGGGAGATGAGAAGAGAGAATACAAATTTGGGAGCATCTGAGGGTGCATAATGATATCCTGTCTCAAAATACTGCTAACAACAAAACCACTGATTTATTATAAGTTATGTTGTATTTCTAAAAGAAAATGAGGTATATTATAATCCCTAAATGACTTGTGGTATATTTTTTAACTTCTAGAAGAAAATGTACTCCAAAAAACCTAAACTGGGAGGCTGGAGAGAGAGCTCAGTGGTTAAGAGAACTTGCTGCTTTTGCGGAGGGCTGAGGTTAGGTTCCTATCACCCATGTTGGGTGGCTCACAGCCACCTCAAACTCCAGTTCCATGGGCCATCTGACACCTCAGTCCTGCTAAGGTCCTGCACACATGTGAACATACCTGCACACACACACACACACAACACACACAATTAAAAATAATAAAAATAAATCTTGAGAAAACCCTTCTTTTAGAATAGGTTGGTACATATTTTATTCAGAGCTGAGAACCTATGGGCTAGCATGAAGAGCAAGCTAAATCACAACAGTTTCACTGCTACGTTTGAATGGTTGTTTTCCACCTGTGACCCTGCTAATCAAACAGCTTCTGCTAGACACTGCTAGATCCCATACCCACTTGCAAAATTTAAATCACAACTTCTATGTAAAAATGATGAAAGACTTGAAGCTGAGTCATCCTGCCCTTGACTACAGGGAAACCATGACTTACATCTAGCAACTCTTATTTGCTTGTGGCACTGGAGGATCAAATCCAGGGCCTTCAGCATGCTAAGTAACTATTCTACCACTAAGCCTTGTCCCAAGCCCTAATTATTTTCTATGATTTATTTTAAACAATAACTGAAAAGTAAAGTTGACATTATTTGGTGTTTCAGTATAATATAAGATATGCTGCTGGGTGTGGTGGCACAAACCTTAAACCTAGCACTTGGGAGGCAGAGGTGGACTGATCTCTGAGTTTGAAGCCATCCTGGTCTACATAGTTAATTCCAGGACAGCCAGGGCTAAACAGAAAAACCCTGACTCCAAAAAAAAAAAAAAAAAAAAAAAAATTAAAAAAAAGAGAAGGGGAGAGGAGGGGAGAGGGGAGGGAGGGGAGAGGAGGGGAGGAGAGGAAAGGAGAGAAGGGAAAAGAAAAGATGTCATTATTGGTAAATACGGTCTGGCTCCTTCCCATCTAATCCTACTAAAATTGATCGTAGATTATTATTTCTGCAAAGTGACTTGCTCTCAACTTTCATATATAGAAACTAGATATTGTTGACTCATTCTACACTTAGCCTTTCACAGACTTCTCCTGGGTCCCATGTTTTGAAAAGAGAATAAAACATTTGTCGGACAATGAAATAATTCAGAAACTCTATACTTATTCAATTTCTTGACTCTAATCCATGTATCTTTTGAACATCTTATATCTAAGGAAGTTAAGTGGAAAGACAATGGAAGTGCCTTTCGTTGGTAGGATACCTTATTTTAGATGTTCTTTATTATCACTGTATCTGTGCATGTAATGCCTGGGTAAATACGAGCACATAAAAGGTCAGAGGGTAGTTTTCAGGAATCAGCTCTTTTCTTCCCACAGTGGGCTCTAGGAATTGAACTCAGGTTATCAGGCTTCCATGGCCAGCTCCTTTACCCAATGAGCCCCCTCCTGGGCCCTCAAAATTTGTTGATAGACACAAAATATATACCTTTTATATATAAGGAATTAACAAACTAAAATCAAATATACTAATTTTGGTACCTTGTCAAAACAAAAGCAGTCTTGGTTTTATGACTTTTAAAAGCTTCTTGTTTACTTCACTCTCTAACTCTAAGCTTGGGTATTCAACACTTTTACAGCAGTTTTCTGCTGCTCAATAAGGAAAGCACGCTTGCTCCATCACAGGCACCGTTGGCCCACACAGAACCACTATAGGCTCTTTTGCTTTAGACAATTTCATAAGGACTTTAGGCACAAATGCTGCAGGTTCACCTGGAAACAGACCACATCCAAGGAAAAGGCCTTGGTGCTCTCAGTATAAGAGAAAAACAATCATCACTTTAGGACAGCCTAGGATTATTAGAGGCTGTAATGTAGCAAAGCCTATGACTGTATATCAAATGCTGGACCATCACAGTGCCCCTAAACACTGCTCCCAGAAAACAAAAAGTAAAGCTAACTTTGGCACTTCCTATCCTGATAGTAGTATCATCTATTATGAGAAAAATGGGATCAATTACTGTTAATACACACACAAAATTGCATTTAATTGTTAAGTAAAGGGGCTATTAGAACATTTTATTATCTTTGTTTTATATGTGTATTTCCTGTTATTTCACAAAATCCATATATAATTACTTCATTTTCCACCCCCACCCCCACCCCCCCAGGCAGGGTATCACTGTGTGGCCCTGGTTTGCCTGGAACTTACTATGTAGACCAGGCTGGCCTTGAACTTAAAAAGATCTGCCTACCTCTGCCTCCTGAGTGCTGGGATTAAAGGTGTTTATCACCATACCTAGCACCACTCAAAATTTTTTACTCAAAAAAGAACCTGCTTCAATTTTCAAATTTTTGGAACTTTATATGAAAGGTAAATAAGCCTCAACTTACTTTTCTAATACAGTGTGTACTTTCTTCCTCATATAGTTTTTCTTTCTATTCAAATTCACTTTAATACTTGGCCTGTTACTACAAATTTTGGTATCTTAAAAATACCTATGTCTATAAGGTGGTGAGATGGCCCAGTAGGCAAGGTAACCACCTGCAAGCCTAGCGCTCCGAGTTCAATCCTCAGAGTCTACACAGTGGACAGAAAGAGCTGACTCTCAGAGTTTTCATCTGACTTTCACATGTGTGCTCCTGGAATGCTTGCATGTATGTATGTGTACACAGGCACACACATGGGACCAATACAAGTAAAAAGACATTAAATATATCAAGACATTTTTCTTTTTATTGGTTTTTATGTTTCATGACTTCTTTGTGCGTTAAAAACATTTTGATCTATAGTACTATACACAGCATGAATTTACAGTAAAATGTTTTAGTATATGTCATTTTGTAATCTGATCAAATTTTCTTGTTAATTATTAGTTTTAAGTATAAGAAAAAAAATCACCCTACCAGGAAAAGAAATCAGAGAAATTTTTGCCTGACTTTAATAATAACATATCAAGTCTCTAAATTTGTTCTAAATACATAGGGATATTTCAAATGCTTGAATTTATTATATTTTACCACAAAACTATTAACAAATAACTATTGTTACCTTTGCTGGAACAGATATTTATAAAGCAAAGGTTGACTAATTCTACCCAGAAACGGTACATATTAATTCCAACTAATTAAATCAGAGTTTTCAAAGGAACTAACACCTAAACTCATTATTCCTTAGGATGATAAAGCAAAATATATCAAGTATTATAAATATATTAGCATGAGAACTAGGCACATGTTTCTTCTGTGATGAACATTTTAACAGCTACTATAATACCTACACAATAAGATGTATAGTACTTATTATTCCACTTGATAAACTATTTTATGTTGTATTTTTCGTTATTCTCAAGAAATACTAAGAGAATTAGAGTATTAATATTTCCTTAGTGGCACTGACTGTCACTATATATAGAATTTGATAGCATAAGAGCAGGAAACAGATCATAAAGTACTTTTGCTGCCCTACATACAGAAGTTGACTATAGCAGTGATGAGTAAAAAAATACTGAATAAAATCAAATAACAGAAGGAAATTATTGAGTGCATGCTAGTATGGCTAAAGAATTACTAGATCTATATAAAATACTGGTTAACTATAGTATACACCTAAAAAAGAGGAAAAGCTAAGGGTCTATAAGCACACAGGAAATTTCTACAAAAAGATCAATGCAGGCATGAAAGTCGGTGGATTTTGTAGAAAGTAGTTCAAAAACTTTAAAAATAAACATCTACCTCTTTCCAAATAGTTTTGCAGTAAACTAAAGGCTCGCTGTGCCTTTGCCCCTCTGGGAAATGCTCCTGTGAGCCCTGCCCTCTGCAGTAGATACTGAACACTCCCTTGCTAGAAAGGGAAGAAAAGCTGCACGCACAAGCTTCCCATTTGAATGGCTGGGGAACACTGCCTCCCCAGAGCAGGGTTAGAAAGCAACTGCAGAAGCTGCTTAAGCACACTTGACATCAACAACCTGAAGCTCGAGGGTCCCCTGAAGAGCCCTCTTGAGGAGGCTGATCAGAAGTGGAAGTGGGAGGCTGATGCTGGGCCTGTGCTAGCTCTTGCTGCCTCTGCTGCTCAGCCTTCTTAAGCCTCAGCTGCTGCAGGCGCTTACGGAGCAAAGCTATCTCAGGCCCCCTTAAAAATTCTGACACAAATAGGAAAAGAAAGGAGACAGTAACACGACAAAAAACAAAGTTGATTATACACATAAAAAGGCAAAGGTTAAATAAGGCATGTTTTAAAGAGAAATACAAAAAGAAATACCAATAAAAAGTCATTAAATTATGAGACAGACTATACACATACAACCAGATGTTTCTCTTTAATTATCAGGAATTAGACACATAATTTCTATAAATATTTAAGTAACCAAACTAATGAAAATAAAATATTGTAAACGCAAATGCTATTTTAACTTTATTTTATAGTTCTTTATATTATGGTACTACAGATTGCATATACAGCCTAAGTACATATCGCTCACTAAACTACACAATTACCCATTAAGAATCTAAATTAAACATTCAAATAGTTACCATTTTCTTCTCTTTGTACAGAAAAATAACACAGAATAGTTACAAAATATTAATTTAAAAAATATAAACAAAAATTTCAGTTACTTTACTAATTTCAGTCAAGTAACAAAACTCAATAAAACAAGTAAATAGTTATGTATTTAAAAACAATTATTAGAAAATTATAACTTTGAAAAATGAAAGGTATATGTCATACTCTTAAAAAATGTTTCTTTTTATGTTGGAATTGACATTTTAGCTCAAAAAGGTTTATACAATATTTTTTTAATCTTTTCTTTGGAAATACCCAGGAGAAACCGAAAATTACACAAAATTCTGCTAAAAGGTAGCTGTACACCTCTTATATATGAGACTTCCCGGACAATAAAAAAATGGAGCAAAATAATCCTTACCCCTATCGGGTTTACATTCTGAGGGAAAACAGACATCTGTGAATATACATTATATGCACATATATCTCTATATACACATACATGTATACCCCAGGGTAACAGCTACATTAAACTAGTACAGAAGACTTACAGGCTAGATGAAAGGGAAAGACTGCTGTTTTGTGAACAGTTCTTAGAAAAGCCTTGTAGTCCTTCATTTTAGTGGGATTGCTTCAAGTTTCTCTCCATTTAGTTTGATGTTGGCTACTGGTTTGCTGTATATGACTTTTACTGTGTTTAGGTAGGGGCCTTGAATTCCTGATCTTTCCAAGACTTTTATCATGAAGGAGTGTTGGATTTTATCAAATGCTTTCTCAGCATCTAACGAGATGATCATGTGGTTTTTGTCTTTGAGTTTGTTTATATAGTGGATTACATTGATGGATTTCCATATGTTGAACCATCTCTGCATCCCTGGGATGAAGCCTACTGGATCATGATGGATGGTCATTTTGATATGTTCTTGGATTCAGTTTGCAAGAATTTTATTGGGTATTTTTACATCAATATTCAAAAGGGTAATTGGTCTGACATTCTCTTTCTTTGTTGGGTCTCTTTGTGTGGTTTAGGTATAAGAATAATTGTGGCTTCATAGAACGAATTGGGTGGAGTACCTTCTGTTTCTATTTTGTAGAATACTTTGAGGAGTATAGGTATTAGGTCTTCTATGAAGGTTTGACAGAACTCTGCACTAAACTCATCTGGTCCTGAGCTTTTTTTGGTTGGGAAACTATTAATGACTGTTTCTATTTCTTTAGGGGATATGAGACTATTTAGATCATTATCTGATCCTGATTTTTTTTTTTTGGTACCTGGTATCTGTCTAGAAAATTGTCCATTTCATCCAGATTTTCCAGTTTTGTTGAGTATAGGCTTTTGTAGTAGGATCTGATTTGTGTGTGTGTGTGTGGGGGGGAGTTTCCTCCATTTCTGTTATGTCTCTCTAAGGCTTCCTTCTCTCTCCCTAACTATTCACTATAGTACTTGAATTCCTAGCCAGAGCAACTAGACAACAAAAAGAGATCAAAGGGATACAAATTGGAAAGGAAGAAATCAAAATATCACTATTTGCAGATGATATGGTAGTATACTCAATTGACCCCAAAAATTCTACCAGAGAACTCTTAGACCTGATAAACAACTTCAGTCAAGTAGCTGGATATAAAATTAACTCAAACAAATCAGTGGCCTTCCTCTACACAAAGGATAAACAGGCTGAGAAAGAAATTAGGGAAATAACACCCTTCACAATAGTCACAAATAATATAAAATACTTTGGTGTGACTCTAACTAAGCAAGTGAAAGATCTGTATGACAAGAACTTCAAGTCTCTGAAGAAAGAAATTGAAGATGGAAAGATCTCCCATGCTCATGGATTGGCCAGATTAATATATAAAAATGGCCATCTTACCAAAAATCAATCTACAGATTCAAGGCAATCTCCATCAATATTCCAAATCAATTCTTCACAGAGTTAGAAAGAGCAATTTGCAAATTCATCTTGAATAACAAAAAACCAAGGATAGCAAAAACTATTCTCAACAATAAAAGAACTTCTGGAGGAATTACCATCCCTGACCTCAAGCTGTACTACACAGCAATTGTGATAAAAACTGCATGGTATTGGTATAGTAACAGGCAGGTAGATCAATGGGATAGAATTGAAGACCCAGAAATGAACCCACACACCTATGGTCACTTGATCTTTGACAAGGGAGCTAAAACCACCCAGAGGAAAAAAAGGCAGCGTTTTCAACAAATGGTGCTGGTTCAACTGTCGGTTAGCATGTAAAGAATGCAAATCGATCTATTCTTATCTCCTTGTACAAAGTTCAAGTCCAAGTGGATCAAGGACCTCCACATAAAACCAGGTACACTGAAACTAATAGAAAAGAAAGTAGGGAAGAGCCTTGAGCACATGGGCACAGGGGAAAATTTCCTGAACAGAACGCCAATAGCTTTGGCTCTAAAATCAAGAATTGACAAATGGAACCCCATAAATTGCAAAGCTCCTGTAAGGCAAAGGACACTGTCAATAGGACAAAACAGCAACCAACAGATTGGGAAAAGATCTTTACCAACCCTACGTCCGATAGAGGGCTAATATTAAATACATACAAAGAACTCAAGAAGTTGGACTTCAGAGAACCAAATAACCCTATTAAAATGGGATACAGAGCTAAACAGAGAATTCTCATCTGAGGAATACCGAATGGCTGAGAAGCAACTAAAGAAATGTTCAAAATGTTCAACATCCTTAGTCATCAGGGAAATGCATATCAAAACAACCCTGAGATTTCACTTCACACCAGACAGAATGGCTAAGATAAAAATCTCAGGTGACAGTAGATGCTGGTGAGGATGTGGAGAAAGAGGAACACTCCTCCACTGCTGGTGGGATTGCAAGCTGATACAACCACTCTGGAAATCAGTTTGGTGGTTCCTCAGAAAACTGGACATAGTACTACCTGAGGACCCAGCAATACCACTCTGGGCATATACCCAGAAGATTCTCCAACATGTAATAAGGACACATGCTCCACTATGTTCATAGCAGCCTTATTTATTATAGCCAGAAGCTGGAAAGAACCCAGATGTCCCTCAACAGAGGATTAGATATAGAAAATGTGGTACATTTACACAATGGAGTACTACCCAGCTATTAAAAACAATGAATTCATAAAATTCGTAGGCAAATGGATGTAACTAGAAAAATATCATCCTGAGTGACATAACTCAATCACAAAAGAACACACATACTCACTGATAAGTAGATATTAGCCCAAAAGCTCCAAATAACCAAGATATAATTCACAGACCACATGAAGTTCAAGAAGAAGGAAGACCAAAGTGTGGGTACTTCGGTCCTTAGAAGGGAGAACAAATTACTCATGGAAGGAGTTACAGAGACAAAATGTGGAGCAGAGACTGAAGGTATGACCATCCAGAGACAGCCTCACCTGGGGATCCACCCCATATACAGTCATCAAACCCAGACACTATTGTGGATACCAGACAAGTGCTTGCTGACAGAAGCCTGTTATAGCTGTCTCCTGAGAGGCTCTACCAGTGCCTGACAAATACAGAGTTAGATGCTAACAGCCAATCATTGGACTGATCACAGGGTCCCCAATGGAAGAGTTAGAGAAAGGACCCAAGGAGCTGAAGGGGTTTGCAGCCCCATAGGGGGAACAACATGAATTAACCAGTACCCCCAAAGCTTCCAGGGACTAAACCACCAACCGAAGAGTACACATGGTGGGACTCATGGCTCCAGCTGCATATGTAGCAGAGGAAGGCCTTGTCAGTCATCAATGGGAGGAGAGGGAGGCCCTTGGTCCTGTGAAGGCTCTATGACCCAGTGTAGGGGAATGTCAGGGCCAGGAAGCTGGAGTGGGTGGGTTGGTGAGCAGGGGGAGGGGAAGGGGGGAGGGGGGAGGGAGCTTTCAGAGGGGAAATTAGGAGAGGGGATAACATTTAAAATGTAAATAAAATATCTAATATATATATATATATATATATATATATATATACACATACATACATATGTATGTATATGTTTATAAATACATATATACACATATATTCACACACACATATACACATATTTGTGTGTATATGTATATATATATACATATATATACACTAGCACACACACACACACACACACACACACAAACACACACATATATATGAAAAGCCTCCTAAAGTGCTACTTGACCATGGTCTCAAGGACTCAAGGAAGTAAGGTGCATGGCTATCCTAAGGAGCTGTTCCAGGAGGAGGAAAGGACAAGGGAAATGCTCAGGTGAAACATTGGAGATGTGAGAGACAAAGGCAGCATCTTTTATCTACTATTTGCTACAGTGAAGAACAATAAAGAACAATTCACTCTGGAAAGAGGTAATACCCATCCATATGGAGATATTAACCAGAGACTGAACATAAGAGTCAAGGATTCCTAACAAACTTGGATGTTTCTTGTGATGAAACTTCAAGGCACCTGATGACAGATAAGAACTGAGCCCTGGGGAACTTCAGTGTTTGAGAGAAAGCAAACAACCTCCCCCCCAACCAACCAACCAAACAAACAAACAAAGAAACAAAGAAAAGTGACCTGAAGTGCTATAGGTAAAGTGAGAAAACTGTGTCCTCAAAGGGTGGAGACCACTAGTGTGTTGACTGTTCTGATACACTCCTGAAAAGGACACTGAGACATGACAGCTGGCTTTTGCATTGTGTAAGTCAATGACAAGACTGATGAAAGTACACTGTCATGTACTAATAGGAGCCGGAACCAGACTGCAGCAGGTTCAAGAAGTGGGGCGATGAAGTAGAAGAGAAAGGTAAACCCTGCAGAGTCCTGAACACTAGTAGAGGAGGGGAGGTTAGGGGATGGTGAGGAAGAAAGGTCAAAGGGAACTTGGTGTCTCTTAACTGGGGAGAAGGAAAAGACAATACATGAAAAGAAGCAGTGAGTGCAGGACAGGCATTACTGAACAGACCAGGGCCATGGAGAAGAGGAGTGTAAAGGGCACCAAGGGCAGGTGAAGAGTGTGGGGAAGCATATTCTCAGTGGCAGACTTGGTAACAGAAGCACACACAACTCCTCTCAGTGACACTTGCAGCAAACTGCATTTCAGCCTCTTGTGCAAATTTTGTTATTTGGGGAATCAAGCATGCTAGTGTCATTAATCTCTTATTACTGTGGCCTCTGATGATAAAGAATTGTCTTTAACCAGCTAATTAAGAGTTAATGAACAACTCATCCTGAGTGAGGTAACCCAGACCCAAAAAGACAAATACTAGGTACACATTTTTTATATGTGGATACTAGCTGTTCAGTCAATGATAAGCAAGCTACAATCAATACAACCACAGAGATTAGGTATAAAGTAAGGGACTAGAGGAACAAATAGATCTTCTCAGGAAAGGTAAATCGAATGCACAGTTATAGATAAAGGGGACTGAAGTGGGAGATCAAGCAGGAATGGAGAGAGAAGAGGGGGTAAGGGAGGGAATATGGGCAAAGACAGCTAAAATTAAAGACTATTTGAGTGGTAGTATGGAAGTTGCAGAAGCTTCCTAAAACATATATATATATATACACACATACATACATGTATGAAGATAATCTAAATAACACTGCCAAGTAACAGAGGAGACAGGACCTCAATTGGACATCTTGTCAACAAATGTGGTTACCAGTGCTGGGATTAGATTACATGTAGTTGAGTTGTTAGAGAAACAATCCAGGCTGTTGCAAAGACTATGGTTGCTCTCCACAAACTGATGGCAAGGCACTATTGCTGAAAATACTTACACAACTCACTGAACACAGAGAAGTCAAGCTGGCACCTATGTAGAGCCTTTACCCTCACCAGACACTGTTCTTAGTACTAGAGGGTACTCTGAATAGTACTGTAGGAGAAATAATACCAACCCAGCTAAAAACTCTTCGCTCTAAGATGGTGTCCTGCCTGCAAGGTAGGCTAATGCAATGGTGGCACAAAGTTGGTAGGAGTAACCAACTAATGTCACATTTGACTTAAGGCCCACTCCCCAAAATGGAACCCATAGCCCTGTTGCTTGGTTGACCAAGAAGCTGAGACTGGAGAGTCCAAGGACCTAGGGACAAAAACCAATACTATAGTTCTACTAAAGGAATGTAGTAATAAATGGCTCCTAATGACATTCTGCTATACTCATAGATCAATGCCTCACTCGGCCATCATCAGAGAAGCTTCATCCTGTAGATGGGAACAGATACAGAAACCTACAACTGGACAATATACAGAGAGTGAAGAGACCACAGAACACTCATCCTTAAATGGGATGTCTTCATCAAATCCTTCCTCTGAGGGCTCAGGAACTATCTATGAAGAGGAGGCAGAAAGAGTGTAAGATCTAGGGAGGGTGGAGAACACCAAAGAAACAAGGCCTTCTAAACAAAACAGGAATGGCAAACATGAACTCCAGAGACCGAGGCAGAATGCACAGTGAGGCCTGCACAGGTCTGCATTGAATGTGGATCTAAAGCTAAAAGGAAAAGTAGGCCACGTGCCTTGTCCGTAACAGATGCTGTCTCAATTGAGAACCACTTGCAAATGAAAATTTAGTTTTCTCCAAGAGTCTCACTGGGGAAACAAACTATCCTTAAATGTAGCCTGTATTCCCAGGAGTGGGTGGCCAACATAAAATGAAGGCAAGGGCATCTGTGGAGATTCTCTCATAATGTTGGTGTTCTTTTATAAATTTAATCTTTTTTGTTTGTTTTTATTTTTCACCCTACAAGTCCTTTGCTTATATGTAATGGCTTCCAAGTTTGCATTTTTAAAAAAGATTTATTTTTATGTATATGAGTACACTGTAGCTGTACAGATGGTTGTGAGTCTTAATGTGGATGTTGGGAATTGAATTTTTAGGACCTCTACTTGCTCAGTCCCTGCTCGCTCCAGCCCAAAGATTTACTTATTATTATACATAAGTGCACTGTAGCTGTCTTCAGACACACCAGAAGAGGGCGTCAGATCTCATTACAGGTGGTTGTGAGCCACCATGTGGTTGCTGGGATTTGAACTCAGGACCTTTGGAAGAGCAATCAGTGCTCTTAACTGCTGAGTCATCTTGCCAGCCCCAATTTTGCATTTTATGAGATTCCTGAGTGTGCAAGCAAGTGGGTACTTATATCTCTATCTGTTTCTTATGCCTTTTCTTGGGTTCTTTTCCTTTGGTTTGTTGGTTTTACACTATTCCAATTTGTTTGTTTTTGATTTACCTTATTATATTTTATTTTGTTATTATCCCATAGATGCCTGTTTTTTTTTTTTCTAACAGAAAGGGGGTGCATCTGGATGAGAAGGTTGGCGGGGAAGAACTAGAAGAAGTAGACCGAGAAGAAACCAAAATCAGGATATATTGTATGAAAAACAAACAAACAAAACCCCTATTTCCAATAAAAGAAAAAAAAGAGAATAAGTCAAGTATCACTGATAGCCTTCTAATGTTACTTCTTCCTAGAAAATCTACCAATACCAAGGAGGATACTATGTATGAACAAATACTTTATACAATGGCTTTTAAAAAGTGTTCCATATTCCATATCTTAGTCAATATAGTAATAATGCTTTTAGCACCAAGAAATATGATTATTTATTAATTTATAAGGGGGCAAAAGTCATCCCAAGGCTAAGCAAGTACTGAATTAAAAAGTCTCAATAGATATATCAGATTAAACAAACAGTTCCACTTACCAGCTTGGAATACTACAGCAGATATAGAGACTCACATATCCTCTTAAAAACCCAAGGAGCTGAAGGGGGCTGCAACCCTATAGGTGGAACAACAACATGAACTAACCAGTACCCCCTGAGCTTGTGTCTCTAGCTGCATATGTAGCAGAAGATGGCCTAGTCAGTCATCATTGAGAAGAGAGACCCCTTGGTCTTGCAAACTTTATATGACCCAGCATAGGTGAATGCCAGGGTCAAGAAGTGGGAGTGGATGGGTAGGGGAGTAGGGGCGGGGGAGGGTATAGGGAACTTTCGGGATAGCATTAGAAATGCAAATAAAGAAAATATCTAATAAAAAAAGAAAATATTATAAATAAAATATAAAACATAAGAACTAGATTCTGGAAAAATGTTTGTGAATGATATTATTAAGATAGATGGTGGCCTCTGCCCACTGAGTGCTGGGAATAAAGGTGTAAAAAAAAAGATAGATGGTGAGAATGGAATGTGGGCAATATAGTATAATAATCAGCAAAACATACTACATTTTCTTAATTAAAACAAGAAAGCATTCTCATGGTTAAAAAACATGTAACTATATATATAATTTATAAATGCATGCTTTGGGATTAATTTTTAGCATAAATCCAAATTGAAGGGTAATATAATAATTATTTTGGTTTAACTGTTTAAAAGCAAACACTCAAAAAACACTAAGAACTACTATCTCATATACAAAACTACTAACCCTATTCTCATTTTCTTCTCAAAGGTTCCTGCCTATTCTCCCTAATAGGCTTAATGCTATTAAGATAGGAGAAAAATTAAACCACGTAGAGATGAGCCAAGAAAGGGCCACTTGGTTACTGCTTCACTCCACACCTTTGGAAGGCACAGGGCCTTCTGAACGATGGATTATGCTCCTATCTAATTCAGTTGAACTGTATCAGTTTGCTCTCAATTTTTCTTCCAGTTCCCACTTGTTTCCTATCTTGGGTCTGGCGTGATACTATTTTAAGGCACTATCATATAGCTATTATTTAGGCTTTGAAATTTTTGCTTTACTATATTGTATGGCTCTGTTTAATTCACGAGTAATGTTTCTACAGAGCTAAATTTAGTGTAATGATTATACATAGTATAAAATTGTGAATTTAAGCAATTATGTGCAAGAATCCACTACAGGTCTTACTAGCTACATATCTTCTGGTAATGGAATTCTTGCAGTCTGTGCGATCTATTTAATTAGAAACCTAAAGTTCCTGGAAGTGATTCCAGTCTCAGTAAGTCTCTGCTCCAAACAAAATTTTGCATGCACTGAAGTCACCATTTAATCCAAAGTCACCACATTCTCTAATCACAGTTTTAAATGGGTTCTAAGTAAATTCAAAGGAGGAAAATAAACTATCAATACTCTCTCGCCCTAAGCTTTCAACACAGAAAATATTTACAAATGATGCAGCAAATGAAACAGTACCCAAGTCTAGCCTAGGAAACACAGCAAGGTTATCTTGGTAAAGAGATGTTCAAGCATCACTGAGAGACTGCAATGTTCTGTACTTACACTGAAATACTTTAAAATGTAAACTCATAGCATATTTTACTTAATTTGGCACAAAGTCACATTGTTCTTATTTTTTAAAAATGTAATTTTATAAATGTATTTTTTTTAAAAAGTCTTGATGAATGAGCCATAGAAGAATATGTATAAAATCACAATGTCTGAACTACAAATACAGGAAATGATTTCAAGTAGTGTGATGTAGCTACTAAAATAAAATTCAAGAATACGAGGATGAAGAAGCAACAATAAGAGGAAAAGTCCACCAGTAATGTAAAATTCACTTGACTTTTAGCTTTTCTTCTAACTCTGCTTCAAACCCCACAGCACGTGCCAGTGTGCTCCAGAGACACTGCTGCTTCAGAATCTCGCATCTCTCCTCCACTGGTGCCTCCATTTGATCTTTATCCTGCCAGGATTCCAGCTGTCCTGGTTTATTCACTTATATTTACAACAACAAGATTTTAGAAATATATTTTTATAACAAGGCAAAAAATTATCTATATAATTGAACAGCAAAATATGGACCCCAAATGATACCACTGGAAATCTAACACAGCATATCTCCTACATGTTGTTAACCATAGAGCTTGTTGGGTTGTGGTGCATGGCTATCATTTCAGCACTTGGGAGAAAAGGCAGGAGAATCCAGAGTTCAAAGCTAACCCAGACACGAGATGCTATCACAAAGAGATGCTATCACAAAACACTCTCCCCAAAAGAGAGTAGCTTACTAAACATATAGTAATAGCCATATGCTAGTGGTCAGGTACAGTGTGCTACACAGGTGATCCCAGAGCCCCAGTCACTCAGATAGAAGGATTCAATTCAAAGCTTAAGGATCTCCTTCTCCACAAAACAGTTAATGAAATGGGCCTAAAATTCTAAAGACTAAAGTATAAACATATACCATCTTAAAAACAACATGATGTTTCTTAATATGCATGCTACAGCTTTAGAGACTATTGGTGGAGGGGGGAAAAAGGTATTCTTATTGCAGACACAAGAGGCAATGACTGCCCTATCTTAGTGAGAGCCTAGGCTAGTAAAAGTAAGTAACAAACACATTAATAAAAATGGAAAAAAAAAACGCCGGGCATGGTGGCCCACGCCTTTAATCCCAGCACTTGGGAGGCAGAGGCAGGTGGATTTCTGAGTTCCAGGCCAGCCTGGTCTACAGAGTGAGTTCCAGGACAGCTAGGACTACACAGAGAAACCCTGTAAAAAAAAAAAAAAAAAAAAAAAAAAGAGGAAAAACCATAAAGGTTAATATATACATTAGTGAAATAAACAAGGCGGCTTTATTTTTTTTCAAATGTAATTTCTTTAGGGAAAGTGGAAAAGAAAGAGGACTTCAAAATAATTATGGGACCACCCTCAGGAAATACTTAAGCTAAAGAATGTCTTCCCAATAAAAAGACAGTAAGAAAACAAAACAACCAAAACAAAACCCTAGAACTGCAAGGGCCAGGCCATGCAGTCACTGAGGTCTACAGCAGGGAGATGGAAGTGTTTTCTTTTGTGGCTCTTTCTAAATACAATTAGCTTTCAAAGAGTGGTATAACCAGCCAAGTTGTAGACTCTAAATGCTTGTTGTGACCTCTTTATGGAGACGGAATTATAAAGGAACAAGAACAGTCGCAAGGACAGCAACTGAGAAGTAAGGAATGGCACTGAGATGGAAAGAGGTGGAATATAGTTCAGATACAGTGGCAATAAGATTTGCTGATGAACTGAGTAGGATACAAAGAAATCGAATTCAAAATTACTCATGGGTTATTAAAACAAGCGAATTAAAATTAAAGCATAAAAGGACTGCTAAGGGCTGGTGAGATGGCTCAGCAAGTAAAGGCATTTTCCGCCAAGTTTAACAGCATACACACACACACACACACACACACACACACACACACACACAACAGCACAAAAGTAATTTTTTTGAAAAAGTTTAGAAGAAAAGGACTCAGGTGGACCATTAAGGGGATGGAAAGGACAGGAAGCTGTAATACTTTTATTTTGGATATATTATTAAATTTAAAATCATTGAAAACATCCAAAATAGAGTCCCAAGTAGACAAAATAATCTGAAACTTAGGGCTGTAAGACAAGACTTAAATACACCTTTGGAAGTCATACATTAGAGGAAATCGCAGATGGATAAAGTTTATGTAGAAAAGGCAAGAAAGTCATCCTGAGAGGTTCAACCACAGTACTCAATCAAAGTAGACAGAAAAAAGAAAAACTAACGACAGTTATTGGAAGCTGAGCCATGCTGGATATGGATAATAAGAGCAAAGAGCAAGTGCAGTGTAAATACCAAGAAAGGCAAGAAGGGAGTCTGTTATATGCAACCTAGTCAAAGCTCTACAAAGGCACTGACAGAAATGTTCTCATGATTGGCATGATGCAGCTCACTGGTGACTGCCAAATTTCTACAGGAAAAGGAGGCCGAAAAGCAGCTTTGAGTTGGTCCATGAATAAATGGGGAGGGTGTGAAATGGGGCTGCAGAGAGATGAGGAAGTGAAAAAGCAGAGCCTTATTTGGAGCAATGTAGGATGGTCAAGAAAGGCTTTCTTTCAGATAACAGTATGTCTGTGGCTAGAAGGAAAAATTCAGAAGAAAAGGCAATAATGACACAGGAAAAGAAGTGAATCTGGGGAGGCACAAGAACAGGAGTCTAGTCCCTGGGAAGCTGGAAAGGTATGCTCAAACTGTTCCAGCCAGGTGTAATGGGAGGAGTTATATTTCTTCCAGGCAACCTACATGTGTACATTAGGAAGCTAAAATGGTCCAGAAAATGAGTGCTTCCACTCTTCACTGCGATGAAGCTTGCAGAGTATGGAGGGGAGAAGGGCAATCCAGAGAACTTTAAAAGCCAGGAAGGGGTAAAATCAACACGAAAAGGCACTGAAAGACTGCTCTGACAGTGCTCACTGAGATTTGTGGTGTGACGTTCACCATCATCACCAGAAGATTCAGATGTAGACTGTGGACCCTGAAACACTGCAGCAAGTTTTCAGTCTCACTGTCTGTGGTCAACTACTTAAAATGACAAAGGAAGGTGTAAATGCACACATAAAGAGGCCACCACAGCAAGATGAGCATAGAGAACAGTCACCTCCACACGGCTAGCTTTACACGAGGTGGTAACAGACGTCACAGCTCTAGATTGACTGACATTCCCACCTACCACATCCTCACAATGGACAATTCCCAGGGTCTACTAAGCCATCTGGATTTGGATGGGCTTTGGTAAGCACAGAAGGATCAGAAAAGAAAACAAAAACATTACCTCCTTCAAGACGAAATGTTAGGCTGTAGGATAATGGAAGGGCTACTGCCGAAACAACTAGAAGTGCAATCTATACCTCACACCAAACCATTCTCCTCAGAAGTGGCACAATTTTAGACACAGGAAAATATTCTACCGTAGCGTGTAAAAGTTAAGCAAAATTCTCAATCTACTAATTCAAAAACATTTCCTTTCTTTAAATTTTTTTTATGGACAAAGGTACCAAATAATATTCAAACAATGATCATTTGGCCATCACAAAAGCATTCTTCAGTGCACAGTCTATCAGACACTAAAAGGAGTTCAGCAGCTTAAACCTGGTATAAAAATGCACAGCACAGCTAAGAAAAACATTTCTTAAAAGGCTCCAAAAACATTTAATTCACAAATGTATTTAAGAAACAACTGGAACTAGTTAAGACTCAATACAACTTAAAACTAGGCTACAGAGAATTTTTAGCTAAGTTTTTCCAATAACTTAGAATTGCTTACAGTCTTTCAGAATATTTGCAATAACACTAGCACTTTAAAAATCCTGATCTCAAGCCTTCCAGAGGACCTGGACTCAGTTCCTAGCATCTGCACAGGGGCTCAAACTGGTCTAACTCCAGGTCCAAGGAGGCTGACGCTCTCTTCTGCCCTCCTCAGGCACATGGGCAGGCAATATAGACACATAAAAGAAAAGTAAGTATTTTAAAGTTTTTCTTATCTTTACTAATTTCACTAGTTTGGCTCTACTTCCAACTCCTTTGACCCTGTTTCTCAAAGCATTCCAAGTATTTTATTTTCCCTCAAGCTGAAATGCCCTGTGAAATGTGAAAGCGATGGCTTTCTAATTCGGCCTTAGCTTACTGTTTTGATAAACTGTACATAGTGTTAACAGTTATGCAGCTAACCCTGACTTCTATTCCCACAGAAAGTGACTATTAATTATAAAAAATGAGAGATCATGATCAAACTACTTAATTTAAATACCCCATTATCTGGGATCTACCATCAGTGACAACTTGGAGGTGAAGCTGTTAGGAAACTGTTAGAGGTCATACTTTAGGTACCAGCATTATTACTAACTATATCCCTTGCTAATATTTTTGTTCTGTATTAAGTAAAATGCCTCCTTAAAAGAATTTAAAAATAGAGAAATGATTATTTTTACTATATTTAAAAGTATACAGTTAAAATTTCAAGTAGACTATACATTTACTGAAATTATTGTAAATAGTATATTCTACAGTTGGGGTGGGAAAAACATGAGAAGTTACTGTACTAGGAGAAAAATGTGTTAACAGATTTTATGAACTGATGTTTTTGACTATCAAGTACTATAATGATAAAGAATTGGGGGGGGGGCTGGTGAGATGGCTCAGTGGGTAAGAGTACCCGACTACTCTTCCAAAGGTCCTGAGTTCAAATCCCAGCAACCACATGGTGGCTCACAACCATCTGTAAGGAGATCTGACGCCCTCTTCTGGAGTGTCTGAAGACAGCTACAGTGTACTTACATATAATAAATAAATAAATCTTTAAAAAAAAATTGGTAAGATAACTTTTTCATATATATAGTAGGAAAATAATTCTTCTGACAAAGTATACTACTTTTTTGAGAAGGTACCACTGCAGATACACTATTTTGAATATACTAAAAGTACTTAATAATTTGAAGAAAAATTGAAAATATAAATACAATGGAAATAATAATGATGAAATATACTTTCCTGTCATTTTAATATATACAGAACTTAGTAAATCTAGAACAGTATTTTGGTTAATAATGGTTTATAAAATAATCTTTCAGTATATTACACTATGTCAAAATATTACCTGCTATTACCTTAAATAAAATTAACTTATATAAATTAAGGATTCACTATTTGTAAAAATTCATGCCAACTAGACACACTTGAATTTTGTTTAAGTTATGCTTGTATATTAAAATGATTTTGACTACTTATTCCAGCAAATAGTTTCTGTAATTTAGAATCCTTCAAAACAGACTAGGTGTTCCTTGGTGTTCAGAGATCAGCACATAAACAACCTACTTGAAGAATAATATCCTCACCAGATTGATGATGTGCATGGTGTCCAGACGCCTCAACAGACTGCCTTGGTTCACTGTCTGGAGAAGACAGCAAAGAGCTGGAACGAGGGCTTTCTATAGTGGCTGTGGCCGCCTGAGCCTGAACTGGGTCTGTAGAGGATGTAGCTGGCTGAAGAAGTGCAGCTGGTGTGTCTACATCCATTGCAGTTTCACATACTTCCAAATTAGGACTTGATGGAACCGTAGGAAGAGTTGAAACATCTGGCTGATTTGTTCCACCTTCAAAAAAGCACATGTAAAAGCAAACCCAAGTTTCTAAAAGATCTGTTCATTTTTAAATTAGATGTATCTGAGTGTTTTGGTGACATGAACCTATGTGCCTGCAGAGGGCAGAAGAGGATGCAGGATCTCTAGAACTGGAGTTTCTGACAGTTGTGAACAGCCATGTGGATTCTGGGAACTGAACTCAGCTCACCTTCAAGAGCAGTGATGCTCTTAACCATCTCTTGATTGCTCTTGAGCCATCTTCTCCAGCCTCAAACTCACATTTCAAATGCAAAAAATAAACACAAAGCAAACCTCTACAGAAATATTCTGAAAACACACACCAACATAAAATTTTAGTGTTCTAGTCAGTCTTATGCCAACTTGACACAAGCTGGAGTCTGCTGAATAGAAAGGGAACTTCAGTTGAGAACATGCTTCCATAAGAGCTAGTTATACGGCATTTTCTTCATCAGTGATTGATGGAGAGGGCCTAGCCCATTGTTGGTGGTGTCATCCCTGGGCCACTGGTCCTGGTTTTATAAGAAAACAGGCTGAGCAAGCTAAGAAGGGAAAGCTAGTAAGCAGCACTCCTCTGTAACCACTGTATCAGCTCCTCCCTCCAGGTTCCTGCTCTGTTTGAGTTCCTGTCCTGTCTTCCTTCAAGGATGAACAGTGATACTAAAGAGTAAGCCAAATAAACCCTTTCCTCCCATGATTGCTTTTGGTTATCAAAGCACTAGAAGCCCCAACTAACACACTCAGCATATCAGTTATGGCCACTGGTGGTTTGGTCCACTTAAACAGTCTAATCAGCAGGGATAAGAATCAATGACACATTCTTGTGAAAAAAAATCAATCTTGGGCCAGAATGATGGTTAAGCAGCTAAAGAAACTTGCTGACCAGCCAGACTGAGTTTGAAAACTGACTTCTCCAAGTTGTTTTCTGACCTCCACATGCACACTCATACATATACACACATCAAATAGATAAATAAAAATTTTTAAATAATTACTTTTTCTAATTATATACATACACTTATCTTTAAAGTTTTGCAGACTTCCAATTTTCAAAGTGTATTGGAAAGGGACTTAAAATTAGCAATCTTAAGTTTTGTGTGTTTTGAAATAAGTTAAATAGTTGGGTCTAGTGGAATCAGAAGAGAGTTATAACTACATTGGTTACAAAACACAGTACAGTTAGCAGTTAGATAATATCAACAAAAACTATCTACCAGCTGGGTGTAGTGATGCACAACTTTAATCCCAGGACTCAGGAGGCAAAGGCAGATCTCTTGAGTTCAAGGCCAGACTGATCTATAGCATGTTCTAGGACAGCCGAGTTACACAGAGAAACCTTGTCTTGAAATGCAAATAAATAAAATAAAATAAAGTAAAATAAAATAAAATAACCGCGTGGACCAACCACACAAACAAAATCTAAAAACAAAAAGAAAAAGCAGTTTTGCCAGCTCTCTAGTGATTAAACCAGTAAGACAAATTACCTCTGGGCCGAGGTCTTCCTCTTCCTCTGTTGCTTTGTGCAACTTCACTTGCTTCTTCAAACCACCTTGATAACATATCAGACATTCTCTGCATCAGTGACACATTGGGACTTTGCTCTCCTATTACAACATAAATTTTATCAGTAAGTTTAGCAAAAAGTCAGGATCTTTAAATAATATAAAACCTAGATCTGTAGATCTGAAAGTCTAGAAATCTAAAATTCTAGAAATTAAAAATTAAATTGCCTAAGTAATTTTACATGAACAGATAAAAAGTTATCAGAGTCCCCTTCATATTTTATAATAATTACATGAGTGACTACCCATGTGTCTCCTCTCCATCTATGCCTGTTCCTAGGTAACTTTATATCTCCCACTCCTGCTCCATCACTTGTCTATTTACACTTAGAAATGTGCTCTGGGGAAAGCTTATGAACTCCAAGTGGAATAAATTGAAGGAAAGGCTTGCTTTCTCACTACATTATCAAACACAGACATAAAATAACCTTGGGTCTTTAATTTCCCTAAAACAGTTCTTATTAGTTACTGTAAAGTCCCAGGTATTTGATGAGATTAAGTCCATTCAGGGTTGTATGGACACAGACAGTTGCAACTAGCTGACAGAAAATGTATTTTGTCTTATCAATGTTACATGTTTTCTTAGTTCAAACAAATATATTTGTTTGCTTTTCCTCTTTAAGGGCATTTTATTTTGTTACACCATGGGAAATATTAAGAACATTTTATATTCTTACAGTGCTGGGGATATCAAGGGCATTTTACAATAGAAGTATAAAAACAACACTCATGTGGCTTAAGCAGGGAGACTTGGGAGTTATGATCGGTGTCCCAAGCATCTTGGAGGCCAGTGTGACTACATAGCAAGGAGGAGAACTGTCAGGGGTACAGAGCAAGACACAGGTTCAAAAGTCAAAATAAACAAAGAGCATGAGGTTAGATTAAAAAAAAATGTAATAATTATACAATTATATAATTCTTTCTTTTGGTTTGCTTTTTGAAGACAGAGTCTCTTCATTCTATAGCCCAGGCTGGTCTGGAAATTACTATATAGTCCTTGAATTTACAATAATCCTTCTGCCTCAGCCTTCAAAGGCCTGGGATTACAGGCATGGAAGCCACCTTTACATATTGTAACTTTGTATTTTAGAACATTATAAAAGAGAGCCAAGGATAATATACTTAGGAATACTGTTTTGATTATAAAAGGTCTAATAATAGAACACAATTTTGGTTATAGATTTGTTAAATAAAATATATTCAGATAAACTGTTTTAAAGTTATATATATCTACATGTATGTATGTATGTGCATGCTTATGTATATGTATGTATATGTATGTATATAAAATTAAATATACGTATCTAATGACTCAGCCATTGCACTTCTAGGAATTTATCCTATGATGTACTTGCACAAATTTACCAAAATATTCTTAAGATTTAATTGTAGCAGGCTGGAGAGATGGCTCAGCAATTAAGAGTGCCGAATGATTTCAATATAGGACCTAAACAGTCCTATATCACCTAAGGAAATAGAAGCTGTCATTAATAGTCTCCCAACTAAAAAAAGTCCAGGACCTGATGGGTTTAGTTCAGAATTCTATCAGACTTTCAAAGAAGACCTAATTCCAACTCTCCTCAAAGTATTCCACAAAATAGAAACAGAAGGTACTCT
>NC_034594.1:138052303-138067202 GCF_900095145.1 Mus pahari
GTCACCATTGAAAGGGTCATCCAAGCAAAGTCACAATTTGGTTATAAAATGGTTGTTGGCACATCCTATGCAATATCAAAATTGAATAACGGTATCAGATAAAATAACAGATGGGAATGAAGCTTGTGTATCATCCATTATCATGTGTACTCAATAAATGATTTAATTCTCTTGGAAAAAAAAAAAAAGAGTGCCGACTGCTCTTCCGTAGGTCGTGAGTTCAAATCCAGCAACCACATGATGGCTCACAACCATCCATAATGAGATCTGATGCCCTCTTCTGGGATGTCTGAAGACAGCTATAGTGTACTTACATATAATAAATAATCTTTAAAAAAAAAAGATTTCATTGTAGTATCATTTACAATTGAAAATAATGGAGATCAGAGGTAGAGAAATGACTCAGAGGTTAAGAGAACTTGGTGCTCTTCAGAAGTACTCAGGTTGAGTTTCCAGCATTCACAACCATCTTTGATTACAGTGCCAGGGGATCTGGTGCCTCCCTTCTGACGTCCACCACAGCACAAGGCACAACATAGTTATACATGCAGCCAAAAACACTTATACAGACAAGATAAATCTTTAAATACCACATGTCACAAAAAGCTAGTCAAAATATAGTTACCATCTCGTTCTCGTTCACTTTCTGGCCGTGCTCTGGGACCAGTATCTGACCAATCACCTCGAAGTCTCAAGCGCTTAACTGGAGGCTGTCGTAACTGAAATGTAAACAATCATAAGCAGATTCTATGTGAGTCTCAAGAAGAATGGGTTTGCCAGACGCTATTACATATGCCAGCAAGATTTTGCTGACAGGACCCTGATATAGCTATCTCTTGTGAGGCTACGCCCGTGCCTGGTAAACACAGAAGTGGATGCTCACAGTCATCCATTGGATGGAACACAGGGCCCCCAATGGAGGAGCTAGAAGTACTCAAGGAATTGAAGGGGTCTGTAACCCTATAGGAGGAACAACAATATGAACTAAAAAGTACCCCCTGAGCTTGTGTCTCTAGCTGCATATGCAGCAGAAGATGGCCTAGTCTGCCATCATTGGGAGTGGAGGCCCTTTGTCTTGCAAAGATTATATGCCCCAGTACAGGGGAATGCCAGGGCCAGGAAGAGGGAATGGGTGGGTTGGGGAGCAGGGTGGGGGGGAAGGTATAGGGGACTTTCGGGATAACATTTGAAATGTAAATGAAGAAAATATCTAATAAAAAAAGAAAAAAAGATTTTGCCATTTCAAGATTAATAAAATAAAATAAAATAAAATAAAGAATGGGTTTGCTCTCAGCTTTTACTGTGGTGATAGGGTTTGAATCCTTGTGCATCCAAGGTAAATACTGTACCACTAAATTAATCTCTAGCCCTCAACTCTTACAGCACACTTTGGTGGAGCATTCCCATCCCCAAATTGTCTTCAAGTATAGATATGAGATGTTAGATCAAATGTTACATGAAACATTGCTAAATGCTGTATCAGTCTCCCAGTGCTTGTGATGATAAGGAGCCACTGGTGCTACAGTCCATACTTACTATTTTCAACCTGAAAAGCATAAATACAAATACAATTTGAAACTGTGTGCATGTAAGCTGGGTTTACTAGTCCAGTCTGCAATCCCCGGCAAGGCAGGAAGATCATAAATTCATAACCTATTTAAGCTATGAATAACAACAGCCTAAGCAACTTACTGGCACCTTGTCTCAAAATTAAATAGAAAAAGAGGAAAAGGAAGAGGAAGGGAGGGGTGGTGGTGGTTGTCCAGATGAGATAGTTTTGTGGTAGGGCATGTCCTTCAATTAATCCCCAGCAAGGGAGAGAGGGGTATAAACTGGGAGAGAAGAGAGAAGGAAGAAGAAATGAATGAACCACATATAATGACTTCTAATCACTGTCCAGCTGACAGCAGGACAGTCAATCACCTTGACCTACCGCACCATAATGATAACACACCTAACTATGACACGATATTTTTTTACCTTTCTAAAGCAATTTTCTAGGTCTCTCCAGTACCTATTCCACCCATTCACCATTGCTTCAAACTTTCTCCATTTTCTGTCACTGTTCTTATCAAGTAACTTTTTCTCCTACTTAAAAACAAAGCAAAACAAAACAAAAAACAGAACTACCATATGACCCAGCTATACAATTCCTGGCACATATATATGTGTGTGTGTGTGTGTGTGTGTGTGTGAGAGAGAGAGAGAGAGAGAGAGAGAGAGAGAGAGAGAGAGAGGAGAGAGACAGAGACAAAGACAGAGAGACAGAGATACAAAAGGTCTTCATGGCCTTCCACAGAGATAGCTTGCACACCCATGGTTACTGCTGCTGTACTTAAATGAACAGAAAATGCACATGTGATACATAGATGCAATGAGATACAGTTCATCTGTAAAGAAAAATGAAATCATGGCATCTGAGGGAAAAAGGTGGGACAGGAAAGTGTAAGATCAAGCAAGGAACAAAAACTAAGAAAAACCTGCATGTTATGCAGCATATGTGAACCTAGCCTAAAACAGAGATATGTGGGTGTATTTGTAAATTTGTACACACATGGAAATGTAGCTAAAGTTCAAAAATGTAGAAAGGAGAACAAGAAAGGGTTATATTTGGTGATGAAGGAGGAGTGTAAGCAGAAGGATTCATTAGCGATGCAAGCAGATATGAACCTAATTACTTTCTAATTTTTGTAATAACATGAATTCAAGTTCCCATGTATTTTTTATATCCCCAAATAACCCAAAATATGTCAATTATTTGGCAGTGATTGTAAACAGTTTTCTTTTCAATCCCATTCACCACTAGAGCAATGACAATTAGATGTGACTAGTCTTACTGACCCACTTGAAAGAGGGATTTCCCCCCCCCCAAATTTGTTCTACAATATACAAAGTATGGCTTAAAAAATAAAATAAAATAAAATAAAGCCCTGTAGAAACGACACGAATTTTCTCACCTGATTTTTATGAATTCATTCCTCCTTGCAGCTTCCTAACTTCTAGTCATTCTCAGAGTCTGTCAGTCACACTCTCTAAGCCCAAGTGCTCCCTTGTGTTTTCTATTGCCTTTCTTCAACCCTCAAACATCTTGAGTCAATAATCACTCTTCTCTTCCTCTATCTATTTCTTCTCACAACATGCTGAAAGTTCCTTTACTGATGCAGAGAAAAACTGTTCTCTAAGAGCTCACGTATTTCTCTCGCTTCCGTCTGAGGCATGAAGAGAGTGTACATTTACACCGCCGTTGCTCTCAATCCAACATACTCAGTGTTTCCATTGTATTTTGTTTTTATCTTTACACTGCCAAGGTCACCAAATCTTCTAGTTTGCTTTCTACTGCTGTGATAAACATGACCAAAAGCAACTTGGAGAGGAAAGGGTTATTTCACCTTACAGCTTCTAGTCTATCATGAAGGGAGTCAGGGCAAGAACTCAAGCAGAAACCAAAAGAGAGTACATGGAGGAATGTGACTTCGTGCTGCTTTGGTCTCCATGGTTCAGCCTGCTTTCTCATACAACCCAAGAGCACCTGCCCAAGAGTGGCAGTGCCCACAGTGCCTCCACAGACATGCCCAGAGGACAAACTAATGGAGGCAATTCTATAATTGAGATTCTCTCTTCCCAGGTATATCTAGGTTTGTGTCAAGTTGACAAAAACTAACTTGTACAACAATGAATAAACACTTGCCAGATCCATGGATCATAGTAAATGGTCATTAGTGGAGGCCAGTGAGAGACAGGCTGTGGGTAAATAAATGTTTTTGCTGCCAAAACTAATGACATGCATTCTAGGAATCAACATGGCAGAAAGAATCAACTCTTCAAAGTTGTCCTATGATCTCCATATGTGTGCCATGGCATGTATACAGATGCATATGCATATATATATATATATATATATATATATATATATATATATATATATACAAACATACAAACAAGTTAGAGGTAAATACTAAACTCAATAATCAACTTCCAAGACAAATAGCACCTCTCAGGGATTACGATCAACTGTTAGCATTATCTGCTTCTAGAATCCTTTAATCATCTCCAAAAGAAATCCCATTCCCATCAGCAGACATTCTTCACCTGTCCCTTCTCAAAAGTCTAGAAAACCATTAATCTACTTTCTCTCTCTAAAGATATATGTATTCTGAACATTACGTCATATCAATGGAATAATACAAAATGGAAGCCCTATCAACAGAATAATATGATATGCAGCTTTTTGTGTCCTTTTTCACTTAGCAGGCTTTCTCTGATTAATATGGTAGAGTATCAACAGTGATAATTGCTGCATTACTTTGTGGATATATATAATACTTAACTATGTACTTTTAGAAGTTGATTGTGACCAGGGAGGCATCTTAGTGTTTGCCATATAAGCATGAGAACTTGAGTTCAAATCCTTAAAATCTGTATCAGAAGTTGGGTATTGTAAGGCACACCTGTAAGCCCAGCTCTGGGGGAAGGGAGTCAAAGACAGGAGGATGCCTGGAGCTCACTGGCTTAAATGAAGGGACCATGTCTTTATATCATCATTTTCTTAAGTTTAACATAGAACTAAGTGTATAGAAGGTGCCTAATAAATAATTTCTGGATTAAGAATAGCTGATCTAAATTATTACTGTCAAAATTTTAACTGTCTAATGAAAAATTATGGAAATTAAGAAGATAGCTCCTTGATTTCATATACACACATAACTATTGGTTAAATATGAGTATCATTTATTTTTATAATTCAGATTTTAAAATTATTGTCTTTAATTTGGTTAATTCAACAAAGCATACTAAGAAAAGTATCTCCATAAAAATGATTCAGCATTTGCCCTGTTGACATAATTATCTAAGGAGTCTATGATAGCAAAGTGGGCTGGCCCACTTAAAATGTCTGCGCACTTCCAAATTTTTCATTATCTCTCAGGCACAGAGTTTGACTGCAACTGTACTTACCTACATATCTCAAAAGGAAATTATATAGCAGCAACAAAATTGACACAGCAGAACTCGTTTTCAGCCAGTCCAAAAAGCTCATAAATAGCTTATAATTTTCCTACTTTATATAAACTTGTTGTCATATTTAATATCCTAAAACTCATCTATAAAATGATTTTTTCTCATTTTATAATAACTGTCAAGCTCAAATTCTGGAGGTTAGACAAAAGCCAGCATTCATTAGGAACTTGTAAAGCCTGTTCCCCTCTACCAAAGGAACCATTTCCTTTTGGCCAGCAGAGGGGACAAAGGGCTATGGTGGTGCCTATTAGCATACCAGACTCCAGGCTTCCTCAGTGTCACTCACTAGTAACTTGTTATAGATTCCAAAAGTCCATGCTGGCATTGGCTTTTCTTATCCTAAATTTCTCCAGCTCACGGGCTTCCCTCTGCTCCCCAGCTATTCATTTCTCCTTACAACCCAGCTATTTTGGCTATGCTCCCCACCTTTTGTCTTTCTCTCTCAGTCTTCACCTCTCACTTTCCCTACCTCTCTCTCCTTTCACTCCACTACTTTCTCTCTCTGCTCAGGATTTTTCCAGATACCTCTGGCTGAACTCTCCTCCCTCGTATCTACAACTAAAACCTTCCCCTCAACCATACCTGAGAATGGTAGTGCCATCAGTTTATACACAACAGAATTTAGTATACAGCTCATGAGAATTACACATTTGCTAAGGTTCTTCCTCAGTGCTTGCCTATCATGTGAGGCCGTGGGTCAAATGCCCAGTACCATAAATCAAACAACATGAGCTCATTAGCAGACATTTAGCTAGTACCAAACCAGTATTAATAATTAATTCATCTGCAGGGCAGTGGTGGCACATGCCTTTAATCCATGTACTCAGGAGGCAGAGGGAGGCAGCTCTCTGAGTGTGAGGCCAGCAGAGGATGAGACATGCTTTTCTGGCCTCTGGCATACAATAAGCATGCACATGATGCACAGACATACATACAAGGAAAACAACTATACATATACAATAATAATTTTTTTAATTAAAAGTATATCTATAAACAGTTTTAAAGGTCAGCATGGCTGGCACGTTAGGAAAACCGTAACAAGATAAACCAAACATGCTCCCATAGCTGTACACTGTCTAAAATGCACTATTTCTACCTTCCCGCTTTTATATTTTGGTCACAGTAACTCAATTCTTACATCCACTTTTATATAAATACCTTCTTAAACGTCCCTCACTTTCTCATATATATTTTATAAAATGTACCTATGGCTATTGTCACGTGCTACTAATGTGTGAAAAAGAAATACAAGCGGGAGAGGATAAACTGCTGCCTACCTATGAACACTCAATGGTAAGGGGTGGCACTTGGTACATCAGCGCACTGAGTCTTTTAGACATCTATCATCACATTTTCTACTGTCTAACTGACTTTTCTCCAAGCATCTACAAAGTTAACAGTTTTCTTACTTCTTTTTAAACTTAGCTCATTTCATTCTACAGCCCTATTTATTATCCTATTTTCTTATATGCTCCCTAAATCATAAACTGTTTGGAAATCAATGCATTTACTTATTTATTTGAAAAATTAACTTTCCATTTCTATTTTATTTTTGAGACAGCATCATATATAGCTCAGAACCTCAAGCTTAGCATGACCATCTTAAACTGATCATCTATCCAGCCTTCCCTTGGGAATTGCAGGCCTCTCATTATGAAGAAAGAATCTAGTTTTGAGTAAACTTACCTCTTCTCGCCTCTCCTCTGCAGAAGGAGTTTTAAGTTCTCGTGCGGTATCATCTTTGGGGTCAAAAAGATAGATGTAATCTGAAGAATAACTGACAAGAATCTCTTGACCATCTTCACTGTAACACAGTGATGTCACTCTGCATGATTTGTTACTAAGATGAGAAGGTATAAAGCGAGCAACCATTCCAGTAGTTCCTCGGCCTGCATAATTCCCTAAATAACAGGAATTTAGTCAAAATTTATACTCTTATATACATTAAAAACTCATACTGAATTATGAGATACGTGTAATAATGTAGCAATATAAATCCAAATTACCACTCTCTATATCTTCAAGGTATCCTTTTTAACAGTCAAAAATTTCTAACAAACAAAAGAGAATGTTATAAAGATAACACATGTTCCAGTTTTATTGCTATGACAAACACCAAAAGCAACTTGAGATGGAAAGGTTTAATTTGGCTTATCTCTCAATCACAACCCATCACTGAGGGAAGTCAGAGCAGGAACTCAAACAGGAGCACAGACAGGAACCATGGAGGAAAACTCCTTACTGGCTTTTACCCCCTGGCTTGCTCAGCTACCTTTCTTACACAGCCCAAGCCCACAATGGCCTACATCAATTAGCAATTAAGAAAATGTCAGGGGTGGGGGTGGGGTATAGGGAACTTTCGGGATAGCATTTGAAATGTAAATAAAGAAAATAATAATAAATTAAAAAAAAAAAAGAAAATGTCATATAGGGATACTCATAGGCCAATCTGAGATAATTACCATTTGAGATTCCCTCCTCCGAGGTGTGTCAAGCTGACACACACAGAGAGCATATTTAAACAAACAAACAAACAAAAAACTCCTTTATCATAATTCAAAATTCCAGATTACATGATTTGCTGAAATATCATTGTTAATAGTTTATTTATGCACTAAATTATCTTCAAATTTCTCATTCAAATTATGATAATTTCTATAACAGCAAACGTGACACTTAGCAAAATAGGCTGAATAAAATTCTCATTGTCTATTGGTTACTTACCTATTTAATCACTTATTTTAGAAACCATTATCCATTTTTTTGAACAAACATATTACCACAACACTTTAAAATAATCTCATTAATTTATAAGAGCCAGGATATTAGAATCAGTTCTTTGCTTTCACATAGAGCTCAAAATATTAATAGGTTTGGGGTACAGTATAAACAACTCAACACAAGTTAGGCCGAAGATGAAAATAATATGCAATGTAAAATATCATTTTCTATGGCAGAGACCTTTCTTACCATTTACAAAAATTTGAGATTTTTAAAATTTTATTTTTATGTTTATGGGTGTTTTAACCACATGTATGAACCATGCGTGTGCACCACCCATGAAGGCCAGAACAGAGCACTGGATCCCCTAGAATTGGAATTACAGATGGCTGTTAACCACCACAAAGATGCTGGGATATATGTACATTGTGCCAATAAACAAAAACAATTACTTGGCTTTCCTCAGTTTCGATAGTTATTTTAATTTAGATATTCTCAGATTATTAATTTAATTATGTAGAGCATTACTAGACTAGGAAGAAATCTCAGTACATTCAACAGAATTGTTGCTTAAAATCTTCAACAATGTGTTCTCAAGAACACTTAGAGGGCTGGAGAGATGATGGTTAAGTAGCCCAGAGGATGTGAGATTGATTCTCAACATGGGATGCTCCAGTGGAGGCCACCTCCATCTAAACAGCATCCCCTGAGAAAGCAGCAGGAGCTGCAAGGCAAGCACTGGTCCTCAATACACCCAACCTGCAGCACCTGCAGCACAGCACAGCAGAGCACAGGGGCCAAGGACCTGCCAAGAACTTACAACCTCACTCTGCAGCAACCAGGCGAAGAACACGGAGGCTGCAGAGACCAAGGCTCTCGCTCGCTCGCTCGCTCCCTCCCTCACTCGCTTCCTCCCTCACTCGCTCACTCGCTCACTCGCTCCCTTGCTCACTCACTCACTCACTCCCCCTCACAGCAGCACCACAGAGAACCGCTAGAGCCTGAAGGACCTAAGAACTTCACCTTTCTACTCAGTGGAGCTTTGCCAGCACCCCACTTCATTTTTCTCATTTTCAATGTGTAACTTCCACTTTTGCATTTATGTCTCATAATGGTTTTGCTTTTATGTGTAGTTTAGTGAGGTTTTAGGACTGCTGTTTATGTTCATCCAACTGGTTTACTATGAGGCATTCTTAACTATACTCTTTAGCTGCATCTCATATACTCCCCACTTTTCTTCCTAAATTGATTTTACTTACTGCGATGCTAGGAATGAAATGAAGGACATGTGCATGCCAGGCCAATACTCTACCACTGAGCTGTATCAGTGTGAAACCCCATTATTTGGCTGCATAGTGGAGATTGCCTTTGAACTCCTGCCTCTGCCTCCCATCCTGGGATTGCAGGCACTGACTACCACGTCATGTTTATAATCCCAACTTTAATAACTCTGGTAGTCTTCAGTACAATTCAGTATGATAGCAGAGAGTTAAATTGGCCCAAGAGTGCTAAATTCCAAGGATCCCAAAGCATGGTCGAGTCTTGTCCTTCTAAAAATATAAATTGTCTTGCTTCTGTTGAGAGCAATAACTAAGCCTATAATTTGATACTACCATACGGTTTCACCCAAAATGTGCATATTCAAATTGACAGGACTCCTTATCACAGTCCCAAAGAGAAACTCTCAGACTGTAAAGGCCTGAGGATGGGAGGGATGGTGTGAAACACTGTTTTGAATGTGGCGTTGCTCTTGCATCCATGGACTCACGTAGCTGTGGTTACCTGCACAGGATCAGCCACTGACAGTCTAGCATAAACCATAGTGCAGCATGTGAGGCCTCACCTCTGGCTGAAGAGCTCCTTGTAGTTAATGGGGCTAAGGAAGGAAAGGAAATTTTCTTCCAAGAGGTAGCCACTAGGAAATTGCCAGAGTAACTATTGAACTCAGTTGGCTACTGAGGGACAATGACATGAAAGTAGGAAGGACATGTTGGAAAAGAAGGGTTTCGGGGGAGTGAGAGGATAAAACAGAGAATGGAGGAGTAAAAGTGATCAAAATATATAAAGGTGTAAAATTGTCACAGAATTAAAATTTATTAAAAATAAAACAGAAAAGCTCTCATCTAGTATTCCTTCCCACTTGATATCTAGGTTGGTTCTTACTGACACTGGTAGTTTCTGCCCAAGTCTACCTTTACTTTTAATAACAAATGTGAATATATATTACTCATCATTGTATAAATGTACATGCACATGTATACATGCATAATCTGTTTAGTTGGACTTGGGCATAATAATATGTAGCATATTGATTCTGCTTAGCTTAGAATACTGTGAATATTGTTGCAGTGCTGAATTTAAGTCTGATTTTGTAACTGCATGGGCAGCAAAGGAGATAGTCTACTGTGTCTCTCTGTGGCTTTAAGACAACTAAAACAATGGGTCCCAGAGAATTAGAATTTCCCTAGGACTGTCACGCTGGAGGCAGGAAAGGCTAAAATCCTGGTGACAGCTGGAGTTGACTATGACTTCCTGACAGAGACTTTGCATAGTTCTGCCTACACTGTATACCCCTACACTTCCCGGCTTTTGTTTCAGCCTTTCTATAAAATTATAATACCGATACAGAAAAGGCAGAGAGAAAGTAGGAACCCTTTTCTCCACAGCATGGCCAAAACGTAAATAAATCCATTTTCCTTCATCAATATGCCTCCTAATTACTTTCAAGAAATACTGGTTTTATAAACCGAAGTGCTCTTGTGAGATTGCCAAAAATTGGCAGCAATTATCATAAGGCAAAATGGAGGCCCAGAACAGATTCTCCCTAAGTCTCTAGTAGATCTAACCCTAATTCATCTTGATTTCAGAGAGCTAAACTCCAGAAATCCAAGAAAACAAATTTCTATTGTCTTAAGAGAGTCACTTTGGTAACTTATTATGGCAGCCTTGGGAAAGAAACAAATTGTTATCTCTTCTGAGATTTATTTTATGTGTATAAGTGTTTTCTTGAGAGTGTATGTATATGTGTGCATACAGGTGAGGACATGTGCATACCACATGCATTCCTGGTATCCTCAGGAGTCAGTTCCCCTGGAACTGGAGTTGTAACCCATAATATGGGTTAGGAAGCAAATGTCAGACTCTCTGTAAGAGCAACAAGTGCTTTTACTTTCTGAGCCATCTTTCCACACCCAATTTTATTCTTAATAATGGGGTGGGGGTATATGTGTACCTGGGTGTGGGTGCCTAAGAAGATCAGAAGATTACATATCAGATGCCCTAGAGTTGGATAGCTAAGAGCCATCTGCTGCAGGTGTGAGCTGTCTACCTGAGTTCTGGGAACCAAGCTCAGGTTCCTGTAAGAGCAGCAAATTCTCTTATCTACTGCACCCTCTCCCCAGCTCCTGTTATGAATTGATTAACTGTGCAAGTATCATCCCAATAGTCTTTCTTGCTTTCTTTTTGAGACAAGAATTCATGTAGTGCACACTGGCCTCAGACAGGAATGACCCTGAACTCCTGATCTTCCTGCCTCGAGTTACAGAGTACTGTGATGACAGCCACACAACACTATGCCTAGTTACCAACAAGAGCATAGTTAAAAATTACTAAAGTACTTTTCCTCTTAGAATAATCTATATTATTTAAATAACACAAGAAAGTTTAAAACTATGTAAATGTAACAATATTATAATGATTTATTTGAAATCTCAAATTTTGCTTAATATTTTCTCACCTGTAGCTCTTGTACCCAGCATTCGCCGATCATAAATCCGTACTGAACTATCAGAACAACCCACAGCAAGGTAATATGGTACTGGGGGACAAATAGCCACAGATGTGGCAGCACGCCTACAGTTGATTAAAATATCCTAGAAAGACAGACATGAGACCAGGTACATATAGCTATATAGAAGTGAATAGTCTACTTTTAAAGCACTTTCCATTTAATTATAAGAAAATAACCTACCTCAGACATTCTAGTTCAGTCAGCAAAAACAAAAAGGGAAAACACAACAAAATGGTTTTCTTGTAATTTATTTTTAAAGACTGTTAGAATTTATTTCTAACATATTTAGTCAAAAGGGAAGCTCACAATATTATTCATATTACATACATTTATGAAATTAATATTCAAACAACTTGGTAGTTGGGAATTATTCCACAGTCACCGGACTTTCTTTATACTCTTTGACTACACATATGATAAGCTTTACCAAGAAAATAATTCTTCCACTTCTTCATCCTTGTATTATTATGAGAATGTCATTTAGAAAAGCTTACCTGTGCCCTCCTAAAATGTGGACCAAGACCTGGTTTACAGGCATTTGGAAGAATGAGTTTTAGTACCCACCGTTTACTAGGAAACCTGGAGCCCCTCACTGTTCAACCCTCTTGCCCTTCTCATTTGTATGCCTGGAGCCAGTCCCACCCTGGTCCTGTTCCACTAACAGTGCTCACAGGTCACAGCACTGATGGTGTTCACCGCCCTGAGTCTGCACAGGGTCCCTTTCGGCTTCCTTCTCAGGTGGTCTATCTGCCCCCTACACTCTGGGCCACTCCTCAGGGAGAAGGGGTTCTCTCTCCCTAGTATCTTTTATTCTCGAGGGGTACACTCCACAGTATTAAAAATAGCTTTTAATTCTTTGGGAAAATGTATATAAAATGTGTCTATGAAGATATTATACATACACATTTTTCCTCAATACTGAGGTTCAAACACAGGGCCTTTGGCATGCTAGCTACCACTGAACTAAATTCCTGGTCCCGAAACACCCAATATTTAAAACTTATTTCAGAGTTTTCTATTCAGTGTGTTATGCCTTTATGTACATATGTGTATGTATGTATATATGTGTATGTATGTATATATATTTACATATAAAAAAATCTGAAAAAGAAATGAAAATTTTGTGTTCAAAATTTGTTCCTACTTTTTGTTTTCTGCTTCAACTGTTTCAAGGGCATATTCCGTTTTTTTTTTTAGTATTGATTCGCTGGTTAGTTAGCAAGTAATCAGCCTGATTAGGAATGATTCTTGGCTTTGCTTTGTTTCTGCTACTTTTCAGTAAAAACAAAGTGAGTAATTTCTTTATTTCATTGACCACTTCACCAACTCTGTGAAGATTTACTGTTCTCTACATACTATATGACAGAGAACTCTTGAACGAAGCTGTATAGGGCCAAAAGACTTTTTCATGTCTTTTATAAGTTTTAAATATTATTAATTCATAAAAAGTAAGTAAACAGATTTTTGAGACATGGACTAAATTTGATTGGTAACATACTGACAGAACGCTATTTCTTTAAAAAACAAAACAGAATAAAATCTTCTTTTAAAAGATGGATAGAGCCAAGCGGTAGTGGCTCTTGCCTTTAATCTCAGCACTTGGGAGGCAGAGACAGGGAGATCTCGAGTTCAAGGCCAGCCTGGTCTACAGAGTAAGTTCCAGAACAGCCAGGGCTACAGAGAAACACCCTGTCTTGAAAACAATCCAAAAATAAAGAAAATAAAAGACAGAGGTAAAGATACTAAGTTTTCACCCACTTTTACCATAAGTTTTCACCAACTTTTACCATTGCTGTTTTGTAAACTGTCTACTGATAAATTCTCCAGGTATTTATAATACTAGACAAATTGTCACATTTACTTTTGCACATGTATATGTGTGTATACATGTCTGCATGTGTGTGTGCAGGCAAGCACGAGAATGTGTGTGCGCATGCATGCACATGACTGAGTATAGATGAGGCCAGAGGTTGATGCCTGAGGTCTTCCACAACGGCTCTATACCTTATTACTGGACACAGAGTCTCTCACTAACCCAGAAGCTCATCATTTCAGTTAGGTGGCTGACTAATGAGCTCCAGCGATCTACCTACAGGATCACAGATGTACACTGTCATGCTGAGCTTTACATGGGCACTAAAGTTTAAAACTCAGGTTCTTACCCTTTGCACAAGTACTTTACAAATTGAGTCATCTATCTACCACCTACAAATATATTTAAATGTACAACTGAAACAGAAGTTTTTCTTCCTCATTAACATTTAAATTAAAAATTTTGTGATTGAAATTTTACCATAACAAAGTTATCACCAAAGATATCTAAGTGAATCATAACATTTTGCACATCACTTGTATACAACTTGGATTCTTACATCTTTACAGTCTTCTTTTGTACAACTGGTTTTGATGCGTGTGTCAAACCACCTAACAGTTCCATCTTCACCACAGGACAGAAAGGTGTAAGGATCGTTTGGTACAGTCATAATCTGAAGATGAAACAAAAGTACAAGAAACACTACTGCACAATTAAACAGGTGACTTTGAAACACATTGCTACTATTTCATACATCCATGAAAACTATTTGTATAAATAATTACCTATGACTTACCAAAAGTGATTTCAAACAGAATACAAAGAGATACAATAGCCTTTTTAAATGATTAGTTACTTTGAAATTATATTAACATAACTTCATGTAAAATTTTCCAAACTTTGTAACTATGTTTAAATTAAAGATAATGAAGTGGAAAGATTATGCTGACTTATCCATGTGGACCTAAAATAATTATAGGGGTTTTTAAGAATCAAAGAGGGAGGCAAGATTGTATCTTTCAGAAAAGACTACATGATAATGGAAAAAGTCCAAAAGAAAAAGAATGCTTTCGGGCTGGTGAGATGGCTCAGCAGGTAAGAGCACCAACTGGTCTTCCGAAGGTCCTGAGTTCAAATCCCAGCAACCACATGGTGGCTCACAACCATCTGTAAGGAGATCTGACTCCCTCTTCGGGAGTGTATGAAGACAGCTACAGTGTACTTACATATAATAAATAAATAAATAAATAAATCTTTAAAAAATGAAAAAGAAAAATGCTTTGAAGACTGTTGACTTAAAAGATGGAGTAAGGCCCAAACCGAATCCAAGAACACATCAAAACGATCATCCATCATGACCAAGTAGGCTTCATCCCAGGGATTCAGGGATGGTTTAATATACGGAAATCCATCAACGTAATCCACTATATAAACAAACTCAAAAACAAAAATCACATGACCATCTTGTTAGATGCTGAGAAAGCATTTGACAAAATCCAACACCCATTCATGATAAAAGTCTTGAAAAGATCAGGAATTCAAGGCCCATACCTAAACAT
>NC_034594.1:138068892-138076127 GCF_900095145.1 Mus pahari
TCAGTCTGGCGGTTCCTCAGAAAACTGGACATAATACTACCAGAAGATCCAGCAATGCCCCTTCTAGGTATATACCCAGAAGATGTTCCAACTGGTAATAAGGACACATGCTCCAGTATGTTCATAGCTGCCCTATTTATAATAGCCAGATGCTGGAAAGAACCCAGATGTCCCTCAACAGAGGAATGGATACAGAAAATGTGGTACACTTACACAACAGAGTACTACTGAGCTATTAAAAACAATGAATTTATGAAATTCTTAGGCAAATGGATGTATCTGGAGGCTATCATCCTGAGTGAGGTAACCCAATCACAAAAGAAGTCACTAGATATGCACTCACTGATAAGTGGATATTAGCCCAGAAACCTAGAATACCCAAGATACAATTTCCAAAACACAAGAAAATAAAAAAGAAGGAAGACTAATACGTGGATACTTCATTCCTCCCCAAAATAGGCAATAAAATACCCAAGAAAGAAGTTGCAGAGACAAAGTTTAAAGCTAAGATGAAAGGATGGACAACCCAGAGACTGCCCCACCCGGGGGTCCATCCCATAATCAGCCACCAAACGCAGACATATGCCAGCAAGAACTTGCTGAAAGGACACTGATATAGTTATCTCTTATGAGGCTATGTCAGTGCCTGGCAAATACAGAAGTAGATGCCCACAGTCATCTATAGGATAGAACAGAGACCCCAATGGAGGAGCTAGAGAAATTACCCAAGGAACTGAAGGGGTCTGCAACTATAGGTGGAACAACAATATGAACTAATCAGTACCCCCAGAGCTCGTGTCTCTAGCTGTATATATAGCAGAAGATGGCCTAGTCGGCCATCATTGGGAAGAGAGGCCCCTTGGTCTTGCAAACTTTATATGCCCCATACAGGGGAATGCCAGGGCCAAGAAGTGGGAGTGGGTGGGCAGGGGAGCAGGGTGGGGGCAAGGGTATAGGGGTCATTCGGGATAGCATTTGAAATGTAAATGAAGAAAATATCTAATAAAATAATTTTTAAAAAAAGATGGAATAAGGAACCCTGATCCAATATAAAAGTAAGGTTACAGAGGTGGCGAAGGTCAAGGCAGGAGGCTTGCAGACCCATTAACACTTGGATTGGAGCCCAGCAAAACTCATGCTAGATTCCTGACTTCCAGAATTATTAGACAATAAACTTGTATTGTTCAAAGCTACATGTATAGATATACTGTATTGGTTTCTCTAAAACTTAAATATTAACATTTCTTTGCTATTATTGAATAATTTTACAATCAACACAAAATAGTAAGGCATAGAAAGGCATTTATAAAAAGCACATTAATACCAATGAATGGAATACATGGTGCTGTATCCCGTTAGTGAGTTAGCAGTGTTTTAATTACTTACTTATTAAGTCCTTTTATCAGTAAATGTATTTGCAGTTTGTTGCTGACTCAGATCTAATGACTTTATTAAATAAAAAGGTCATTTTTTTCATCTTGTATACTACTGTCTACAAACCATTTTTTTTAAGATTTATTTATTTATTCTGTATACAGTGTCCTGCCTGCATATATGCCTGCAGACTAGAAAAAGGCACCAGTTCTCACTAAAGATAGTTGTGAGCCACCACATTGCTTCTGGGATTCAGGACCTCTGGAAAAGTGGCCAATGTTCTTAACCTTTGAGCCATCTCTCCAGTCCACAAACCAAATTCTTAGGAGCACATCTTTCCTAAAGAATTATTCATACAACTTATTTAATTCTTTTAATTAGTTCATTAGTTTGGAAAAACAAGTTTCACTCATGCAACTACAATATGAATCATTAAAACATTTCTAACGGATGACCTCTAACACAGACTAGGAGTTCAAAGCAAATTAGGAAATGTGTCAGTCTGGCTGTTGACTTAGAGATTTAGACACTACACACAAAGATCAATACAAAAAAATCTATAAAATCAGTCCTAGGAAATCACTAAACAAACAGAAACAATAACAAAATTAGGGAAGAAGGGAAAACACACTCTTGTTTGCTCTTATGTGCACTTGGGTTTTGGCTGCATATGTTTGTGTGGGGGTGTCAGATTCCCTAGAACTGGAGTTGCAGACAGCTGAGAACTGCCACCTGGGTGCTGGCAGTTGAACCTGGGTCCTCTGGAAGAGCAACCAGGGCTCTTAAGCACTGAGTCATTTATCTAGCCCCAAACACACTCTTTAGAATCAGTATATTAAAAGGTTCAAGCTATTCAGGCATGGTGGCACATACCTTTAATCTCAACACTGGGGCGGTAAAGGAAGACATATCTTGAGTTCCAGGTCAGCCTAGCATACATAATGAGCTTTAGTCCAGCTGGGGCTGCATGGTGAGTGAGGAGAGAAACTCAAGCCTGGGGTTCTGGTCTCTGCCTATAATCCCTATACACAAGAGACAGAGGCAGGAGGACCAGGAACTCAAGGTCAGCTGCAGCTACACAGCAAGCCTAAAACCATGAGAACTACAGGAAACTCTGACTCAAAACGCCAATTAACATATCTGGGTAAGGGGAGTGGTACAGGACAGGGATGGGGACAGAGTTTAGGGAGGCCAGGGGTGGTGGTACACACCTTTAATCCCAGCACTTGGGAGGCAGAGGCAGGTGGATTTATGTGACTTCAGGGCCAGGCTGATCTACAAAGCAAGTTTCAGGCCAGTAAGGGCTACAAAGTGATACCCTGTCTCAAAAAAAATTTTTTTTAATTTATTGTGTTACAACAACAAAAAAATAAACTTACTTGGTAAGGGTAACAGGAATGAATCACTGTAAGGTAGTATATTTCAGAGAACAAAACCTACTACAAACCCATGCAACAAAGTAAAAATAGCGTATTTAAAAGTTGGCACCTGCCACAATATGACCCATTATTTTGATACGCTAATGTAAAGTTAATTTAAAAATGAATACAAAAGGGTGGAAAAGCTAGAATCTGACTAAGACATGGTTTTTAACTGCAAATTTATCTTACAACACTAATACTAGAATCTTAATTTTGTAAGTTTATCCACAAAATCTACCATGATAAACTTTCAGAAATGCTGAGGTGAAGTATAATCTACCAATGATTTTTGTACCTAAAAATGTAGGTGCACGTGTAAACAAATGCATAGACACATCTACACACTTATACAGAAGCATGCATTTACACACATAATCACAACCCTGTACCTCGTAAGTAGTTCCATAATGGCACGTAAATTGGCACTGTCTGTTAGTTTCTGCATCTTGCTCAATGTTAGTATAAAATATGACTCCATCTCCAGAGCAAGACACAATCTGCTTATCATCTGTGCACGGCAAAAACTTTGCACTAAATATATTTGCTCGATGCCCTGAACGGATGGTTGTCAAAACCTAAAATATATAAAAAATGTAATTCATAGCATTAATTTATTTTCCTGGTGAGAAACATTCATGTTTAACATAATTATAAGCAGTAATATGTTATTAACAAAAGAGTACTACTTTTTTCGTTATCATCTGCAAAATTATAAAATTCCTTTATATTTCTAATATTTCTTCTAAATATTTAAAATTAAAATACCTGAAACGCACCTAAGGTGTTACATATAGAATGTTATAATATACAAAGATTGATTGAGATTCAAACCACAATTCATTTGGAAAACTAGTAATACAATTTAAATAATGTATGCTATTAGTTTTGTTGTGAATATTTACTCTTTGAAGTGCTCTTAAATATCAAAAACCAGCTGTAATTTGGATAGTGCTTTGCTTCACAAACAGTAAAACTTGAAATACTATTGTATGAGCCCACAGGGAGCAGACTTATTGCTTGTTCGGGGCACAGTCTTCACACTGTAACCCAGACTAGTAACTTAAGATCCTTCTGCCTCTACCTCCTAAGTGTCAGGATTGTAGGTCTATGCTAGCAAAAAGTTATTTCCAATATGCTACAAATAAATAGCAGTAAGTAGAATTCACTCAAACACCTTTATGTTTTAGAAAAAAAAAACAACAATGTCTTTTTTTGTTCAAATAATATTGAGATATTATTTGCCTATTGTCCACTTGGATAAAAGGAAGAGCATTTAACTCTAGAATTCTAGAGTCTGAAGCACACTGAAAACTTAAATGTTAAATATCCCACAGGGTGTAGTTTGCACACCTTTAATCCCAGCCCATGGGAGGCAGAGGCATAGTATCTCTGTGAGTCTGAGGCCAGCCTGGTCTACAAAGTGAGTTCCAGGACAGCCAGAGCTACACAGTGAAACCCTTTCTCAAAAAACCCCAACCAACAGTACAAGATAAAAACCTTATATATCCCAAAGGAAACTGTAGTACCTACATGTGACAATGCCTAAATTACACAATTAAGTTTAATGAAGATGATAGTCTAATATAAATGCACATCCTATGATTACAATTCCCTTTTTGCTAGCTTCTTTAACATTAAATTATACATATTTAACCATTTACCTTTCTGCTGTATGGATTACTAATTACAAGTTTAGTGTCATCAGAGCCAGATAAAATATATTCTCCAGTGTCATTCCAACAGATTGTATTAACCTAAAAAAACAAAACGCAGAAAAGCATAAACAAATGGACATAAAAAGAAGTAAGCTGTTTTTCACTTACCCGTGTTACAAAATTTACAACACTAGTAAAACTACTATCAATGAAGGAAAGTTTATAGGTTGAAACCAGACTTCAGTTCTTGACTCACATACAAAAGGCCTGAAATCACTGTTATATGCTAAAAGGCTCAAGAAACTACTGCAAAAGTCAACAATTGTTCTTGGATCCTCCAGACAAACTGCTACAACCATGACCAAGGACACCAAGTGGTCCTGACTTGAGAGGAATGGAAACCTCTGCAGGGAACAATCTCTAGGCAAGAAAACTTAAATTACAACATGCTAAGGGCGCTGAAAAAGTAGACAATCTATAAGAAAAGGAGATCTCAAGCAGACAGGGTGATTCTTAAAAAGAACAGCAGAGTAATGCTAGAGATCAAAAACAAACTAACACAAGTGAAGATGGCTTTGATAGGCTTAATAGCATTTTGATATAGTTGAAGAAATGACTTTGGGATATACAGAAACCTTTAAAACCACAAAGGAAACAAAGTTTGGGGTATGGGAGAGGGGAAGCCACTAGAATATCCAAGGACTGTGATACAAACACAAAAGATACATGATCCATGTTTAATGGAAAACACCAAAAGACTAAAGAAAGAAAGGGAAGAAATATTTGAAATAATGACAGAACTGCTTTCAAAATAGTATCAGCAAAGTACAGATTCAGGGTGCTCAGAGGAAGCTGAGAAGAACAAATAACCAAAGAGCATCAACTATTCGAAGAAAGTCCTGGAAAGAGGCCACAAAGGCTGGTTGCCTGATCAGACATTTAGTGATGTGCAGGGGCTGGAGCGCTACAGGTCCCACATCTGCTTACAATTTACTTTGGGCTATCTTTAGCTCCCTTTGTAGCTATCCCTTGCCCACACTTGTCTGACTTAATATCCTTATGACTATCAGGTGAAATCTTTTAGAATGTATTAACTGGGCTGGAGAGATGGCACAGTGGTTAAGAGCACTGACTGCTCTTTCAGAGGTCTGAGTTCAGTAACCACACGGTGGCTCACAACCTTCAGTAATGGGATCTGATGCCCTCTTCTGGTGTGTGTGAAGACAGCTACAGTGTACTTACATATAATAATAAATAAATCTTAAAAAAAAAAAGTGTTAACTTAGCTTCCACCAACCCAAAGCTAACAATTATCAGGTAATGTGTAAAACCTAAAGACAGCCTGAGACTGAGCTTTCCCTCACTTTACTATGCTTATCTCGCCACTGACATATTTTCCAAGTGTCTTCTCATTTACAATTGTCTTTTTTCTGTTACTATAAAAGTTTCAGGAAACAGTTACTGCATTGACCATGGAATTCAGGGATGCCTAAATCTGTGTTCCTGGGGCACCACCATTCAGATCTGGCTCCAGAATAAACTCTTGTGGAGTTCTGAGGTGAGAACTGTGTTTCTTACATAACAAATAAATGAGTATCTTTCAAGGTAAGAAAATCAAAGATAAAGAAAACAATCTGAAAGAAGCCAGAAGAAATACCTTATCCATACAGAATAAATGTCATCTGACTTTTCAGAAATGCAAATAAGAAGAATAGAATGAAATTAAAGTGTTGAGAGACAACAAACATTCACAAAGAATTCTGTACTCATCCTTTCAAAATTAGACTAAATAAAGATGGTCTCCAACAAACAAAAATTGAGAACATTTGTCTCTAGGAAAATGGCCTTGCAAGAAATGTTTAAGAAGTTCTTTAGAGAAAGGGAAAATAACAGGTGAGAAAATTTGGATCCACGTAAAGAAAATAATATGGCTAGAAAGAAAAATCAACATTAAGAACACTGGCTGCTCTTCTAGAAGACCAGAGTTGCCAGCACCCATTCTGACCCTCTCTCAATGACTTGTAACTGACTCCAGCTCTAAGGGGATGCAATGCCTCTGACCTCCAAGGGTGGACATATATGCCACAGAGCAAGATCTAGGTTAACCAGAGATACCTATCAGGGAAGGCCTTATCAAGCAGGGGCAGTGGTGGCACACAACTTTAATGACAGCACTCAGTAGGCAGAGATAGAAGCAGGCAGATCTGGGCAGCCTGGTCTGCAGAGTGAGTTCCAGAACAGCCAAGGCTACATAGAAACCCTGTCTTGAAAAACCAAAAAAACCTCATTTAAAAAAAAAAAAAAGAAAGAAAGAAATAAAAAGGAACAAACGAGGCGCACGCCTTTAATCCCAGCACTCAGGAAGCAGAGGCAGGAGGATTTCTGATTTCGAGGCCAGCCTGGTCTACAAAGTGAGTTCCAGGACAGCCAGGGCTATACAGAGAAACCCTGTCTCGAACCCCCTCCCCCCCAAAAAAAAAGACATGGATTAAAATTAAAGGTGGTATACTGTTCAATTAGGGAAAGCTTTTCTGGGTAAGTAACACTTCAAAGAGAGATAAATGAAAGTAAGCTTCATAGACTGTGGAAGAGACTTCCGGTTATAAGACATATTGTATAAGATAGAAGCCAGGTATGGGGTGCATGCTTAAAATCCTCACACTTGAGAAGCTGTGACAGTTAGATAATGAACTCAAGGATAGCTCAGCCTGCAGTGAGTTCCAGATCAGAAAAATATTCATATTCTCTCTCTCTCTCTCTCTCTCTCTCTCTCTCTCTCTCTCTC
>NC_034594.1:138076192-138139046 GCF_900095145.1 Mus pahari
CACACACACACACACACACACACACACACACACAAGTGTCTAAATGTAATTTTAAAAATTATTTTGTTTTTGAGACAAGGTTTAAAAAATTATTTTAAAATTAGTAGACCAGTGAGCTAGGAAGACACAAACGAAGTGGGTCAATGACACAGAGGGAAAACAAGAACACAGTATTAGCAGAAAAGCATTTCAATGGTGAGGAGAAACTCTAATGACAGTTAAATTTCTAAGAAGCAAGCTTGGACTCTACAGATATGAGAATCATAAAAACCCTCATACAAGCAACTTCAGTAGAGTGAACAAAATGGAAGCCTTATGAGAAAATGCATGTGGCCTTCAGACACCACAAAACCAAACCTTGCACACACTTTTCTAAATTAAAAAAAAAAATGTGCTGGGGCATAGATGTATGTATGTGAATATGTTCAAAACATACTATATATAAAACAATTCTCAAAGGGAAAAAAATTCCAAATATACTTGTGTTTTGTTATGTGTATGTATGTGTCTCAGGCTGGCCTTGAACACACCACATAGCTGAGGATGACCTTGAATTCCTGATCCTCTGGTCTTTTTCTCACATGTACTGGGATTACAAATATCTACCTAGCACACTTTAATGCTTTAATTCAAAAACTTTATTCCCACCACTCACCGATTCCCTTGTTTCTTTTTTTTAATCTTTCTTTCTTTCTCTCTTTCTCTCTCTCTTTCTTTCTTTCTTTCTTTCATGGATGTGTGTGGGGGGGAGCAGGAAGGTGAGTAGGAGCAGGGTCTCACTGTATAGCCCTGGCTGGTCTAGAACTCACTATGTGAGTCAGGTTGGCCTTGAAATCAAGAGTATTACCTGCCTTGGCTTCCCAGGTACAAGGATTAAAACTGTGTGTCATCATAATTTACCTATTTTCCCATTTTTAAAAGTCAGTTTAATCCATTCTAGGAAGATTAGGACATTTCATCAGAAATTTATAACAGATATTATTAAAGCCATTTATAGTTAAGAGTTAACCATTACTTACACAGCCATCATGCACATTTAAAGTTGCTTCAAGTTTTAATCTTTGGATAAATTCTCTTCTTCCTGTTTAAAAAAGAAAGAATTCAATAAATCATATAATCTTCACTGAAATTAAGAGCCTATGACCTGACACAATATGATTAAACCTCTAATTTCAGCTCTACCATTTATAAAGTGAGTATTAGACAAACCAACCCTCTAAAGTCTACTTCCTTATTAACATAACTAACTTACAAAAGACAACATGGCATCTGAACCCCAGTACATTCTTGTTTCTCCATCTATTCACTTTACAAATAGTGTTCCAGATAATGTTCTAGAAGCAAGGAATACTGGGCTCCCTTGGGCAATAAAAGAGACAATAAAAGGTGTATCTGTTATGAAGGCATTTAGTAGAAAAATAAAAAATAAAAGGAATGAAAGAGGGCTGGTGGGGATGTATATAAAGTTTTTAATTTTAAACAGGGTAGAAAATAGTAATAATAAGATGAACCAATTTTAAAATAAGCATTTATACATTTTTATTTATGTGCATAAGTGTTTTATCTGCAAGTATGTATGAACACTGTGTACAAAACTCAGGTTCTTTGCAAGGACAAGTGCTCTAACTGCTGAGCTATCTCTTCAGCCATCAATATTTTAAACAAATATATAGTAGAAAATGTATAAAAAAAATCAGCCTGAATGTCCATTAAGAGCAAGATAGTTTAAATGATGCAAAAATAGGTTTAAGTTCCGTTTTTGAAAAATGAGAAATGTCTCCAAGAAATGAATCATCTTTACCAAAGATAGACCAGAAAACATGCTTAGTCAGCAGCTGCAATGAAAGGTGAATTCATAAAAAAGAGCCACAATTAACTGAATAATCAGACTGATGAGGTACCAAAATTATATTAAATTCTACATCTGTCATGAAGGACAAGCTTCTGTGTCACACTTTCTTGCCATTCAAAGAAAAGATCCTTAAGTTAATTGACTTCTTCACTTTAGGTTTCTCTTTTGTTTGGTTGTTTTTTGTTTTTGTTTTCTTTTCAGACAGGGTTTTTCTGTGTGACTATGGCTGTCCTGGAACTCATTCTGTAGACCAGGATAGCCTCAAACTCAGAAATGCGTCTGCCTCTGCCTCCCAGGTGCTGGGATTAAAGGCGTGCGCCACCGTTCCTTCCTTCCTGTGTTTAAGTGTTATGGTGTCTAGGTATAGGATAACATACAGATTTTAAATTAATTATAGGGGTTACCTAGGAAGGATGTCTCTATGATTCCAATTATAGATATTAATGTATTCTGTATTAACATTCAGTAATTTTTAAGCTTATAAACATTAAATATTTTATGATCCTGAGGATATGTATATTTGTGTGTGTGTATATATATATATATATATATATATATATATATATATATATATAAATTATATGATTTAGAATGGGGTAAGGGATTGACTATAGAATTCCATGTATTTAAAAAATTATAATAGGTCATGAGGCCAAAATCAGTACCTTAAAATGTCTTTTTTCAGGAAAAGAATGTTCAAGTTAGAGGATAAATTACATTAAAAACCACTTGAATAAAACAGTCTAAAAGTATTTAAGTATCCCTGTACTAGAGACGAAAGAAAGAAAGAAAGAAAGAAAGAAAGAAAGAAAGAAAGAAAGAAAGAGAGAAAGAAAGAAAGAAACTTCACCTGTTTTATGCACCTTATTATTTCTGTGATGCCTTACATATTTCTCTGTAGTGGTACTTTTAAAATGTTGACTTCATTACTGTCCTTGTTTCTAAAAAAAAAAAAAAAATCATCTTGCCAGGACACTTTTTTTTTTTTTAAGGTAGCTTAGTTTACCAAAATATATCAACGGGATAGTTCTTACAGCAATCACATTTGAAAATATAAATTTAGGCCAGGTGATGGTGTCACATGCTTTTAATCCCAGCAGAAAGGCAGAGAGGCAGGTGAAGCTCTGTGAGTTTAAGGCCAGCCTGGTCTAAGGAGCAAGTTCCAGGACAGCAAGGACTACTCAGAAATACCCTGTCTTAGAAAAGAAAGAGAAAGGGGGAGGGAGAAGGAAGGGAGGAGAGGGAGAGGGAGGGGGAGGGGGAGAGGGAGAGGGAGAAGGAGGGGGAGAAGGAGGGGGAGGGGAGGGGGAGGGAGAGGGAGAGGGAGAGGGAGAGGGAACAAACTTAGAAAGCTTTTTAAATTGAGATGTAGTTTTTCCTAAAAATAAACTTTCATACCTACAGGATGTATATTTTAAAAGTATAAATGAATCTTGAATTAGCAAGTTTAAAGTGTAGCAGCCATTTAAAAACTGGTTTCTTAATGTTTTTCTAAATATTGAAGTATTTGATAAAGTCATTTCTATGCAATATACATTGGTAGACAGAACATCCAGGTACGTAATTTGAAAGCCCTTGACTATAAAAAAAATAACTATTTTTATATAAGATTTTTACCTTTTAAAACTTTTTGAAGCAAATACTAGAGACTGTGCAACATGCATGTCATGAATTGTGTAGGGAAAGTATCTTTTTCCTTCCTTTTGTTTGCTATGTCATATATACTGTATTAAGTGACTTTATAAATGTTTTATTAAAATATTATAACTGTCATGCTTATATAATTGATTTTAAAGATAAAAAACTAAGAAATTCAGTATCTTATAAACCACATTGCTCTACTGTTCTTTGTTTTAAACTCCCTGTCCCACCCCATCCATGCATGCTAAGTAAGGGATTATCTTCCACCAAGCTATATTCTATGCCTAGAATTAGCTTTTGAATCTTATTTTCAGTTTTTTTAAAAAATAAAAATGTAGGAGACAGAAAATTTTTTTAAAAATCATTTCCTTTTTGCCAAAGGTGGGTTTGGTAATCTATCTGAATTAAAGTAATAAAGGTGCTCAAGTTAATAATGTGTTAAAAATTACAAGTAGTAAATGCTAAAATATTAGAAATAATTTTTTAAAATGCTAAGTCTGAATTTAAATGTCTAGATATAGCCATTTTGATCTAACCAAATGGTGATATGTCATAAAAACATAGAAAATAAAATGAGTTGTTCTGCAAGAGCCCTCACATAGGAAATATGTACCCAAAGGCTGGAAGCAGGGCATGTGATACTGTTAAGTAATTCCTGAATAATACTTTTGTGTGAATCTGGACACAAACTGGTGTTGTCTAGATATCCCACAAAAATGTGCTTTCAGAAGCCAAAACTGACCCAAAAAAAAAAAAAAAAAAAAAAAAAAAAAAAAAAAAAAAAAAAAAAAAAAAAAAAAAAAAAAAAAGCTTCAAGTCTAAAAACCTGAGTTATTTCATATTAAACTCTTTTAACCCTTTTGGAATGGGACAGCAGAGGGGTAAGATGTAGCTGCTAGAGTTTCTTGGTATCATGGTGGATCCACAAGGATTCGCCACAGGAAGAATCAGATTTTTAATAAGGTTTGCAAGATTAGGTTTTGGTTGTTGTGCCCAGAGATTTGAGTTACCATTGTTTCTGAAGTAAGTTTGTGTTGTGTTTTCTTCACTCAGGCGGCTCATCTGAGTTCAAGAGAGAAAGGTATGGCAGCAAAGGGTGGGTTTGCCAGAAGTACACCACAAAGGCCGTGAGGGATTTGAAGCACAGGGCTGTACTAGTGACCCACCAGTGGGAACCTAGGGAGCTGGGTGGAGAGACTGTGGAGTTCAGAGTTAGAATCTCCATGAGATAAAAACAGGTCGGCCATTGCCCACTGGGGCAGAGGCACAAGTGTGGGCATGTGCCTGTTCTTATTTTTTAGTATTTTCTGCAACAGGTGGCAAACCAACATGTTGGGTAAGAATCCATTTAGAAATGTAAGATTATTAGCCTGAGAGTTAGTGTTTTACTTTATTTATTTTCTTTTTTTAAGTAAGTAGCTAGGCAGCACTGAGAGGAGTCATGTAAGATGAGTCACATGCACTCAACTCAAGCTCAGGAATTGAAACAAAGAAACTGCTGGCAGGTTCTGAGGTCTGCTGCTGTGGGGAATGCAGGCTACTCTGAGTCAGAGAGCCATAGAATGGAAGTTGCCTAATTCTTAGGGCAGAGATTGGTTGAACTGTGAATTTATAAAATTGGGATTATTTACTTTTAGAATAGATTTATATACAGATTTTGTCCAAATCATATGGAGAATTTTGCCTGCAGTTCAGAACTAGGATAGGGAAAATTAGTCACTGACTTCAAGTAGAGATGGCAGTAAACAGGTACTAGTAAAATAAATGTCTATGGCTCCAGGCAGAGAGCCAAACAGATAAACAGTATAACAAGATGGCTGCTCTAGGCAAAGAGTTTAACAAGTAAAAACTAATTGCTTCCTATAGGCAGGTATTAGTGAAAGTTTGAATAAATTGCTTTAAAGATGGTATGAAATTATATTGCTCTAATATGTCTTACAGGATACTCAAATCCTGTCTAACGAGGGCTCCACAGGAATTCTGGGTTTAAATCCTGCTTTGACTAGCTGCTTGCTTATAAGTAGGTACAGATAGAAATGTGAATCAACTATGTTAAGATGGTATAAAGATATATTGTTCTAATATGCCTCACAGGATACTCAAATTCTAACGTGGGTTCCACGGGAATTCTGGGTTATTATTCTCCATGGCAAAATAGAAAAGGCCTAAGAATAGGCACATACAGTATTTTAGTTTACTTCATTTGTTTTGGATTGTTTTAATTTTCAAAATGGGTGTGATGTTGAATTTTGTGGTTATATTATTCCTCTGGGAGAGTGTGGGCCTGTGTACCAGAGGCTTTCCACAAAGATCTCTGGCCCAGCCTGGTGTGAGAGTTCCAGCAAAGGGAAGCAAGTGTAGTCAGGGAGGGGAAGTGGCTTCCTCTGCTGATGTTGGTTCCACCTCTGTCTCTGCTATGCCTTCCCAGTTACTGGGTTACTCTGCCACCCTGCACTGAGTCTCCTCACTTGTGGCTTGGAGGAGCTTCAGGCAGCATTTTGAGAGCCCAGATCTCTTCCCAAGTGTTTCAGCTCTTAGGACAAAAGTGCTTGGACAACGGAGTAGTTCTCCCTCACCTTTAATCCTTCGGGATAGGATTCTTATATACAGGGTGGGTCAGGATTGATAAGGGGTACTTCTAATTGGCTTGCTCTGAAAATTCTGGGGAAACCTAATTTGCATGGGGGGGCTTGGTGCTTGCTCCTATCTGACTGATGGCCACACACCTTTGGGGTAGGGGTGGGGGGCAAGTGGGGCTGTGGGAGGCTGTAGTTGCTACAGGAGCCAGGGGCCCAGGAGGCGTGGCCAAACTCCTACCATCCCATGAAGACAGAAGTCACTGCCCACCAGGTCTCCAGGGTTCAAGGCCCATGCTCTACTAGGACCAGGCTGTTTGTGCACAGTTCACCACCCCACAGGAGAGAAGTCAAAATAAAGGTTTTTCTGTTACTGGCCAAGAACATGCTGATTTGGGGAAAAGGTTTTGTCTCTGCATTTTTAGAAAATGTGATTAGTGTCTATACACCTTTCCAGAGTAATCTGGATCAGATCTGATAGAAGGAGACCCCCTGAAGAACTAGATTTCAGAGAATCAAACAAAAAAATTATCTTGATGATACTAAAATTTTGTTTTGAGATTTGTATATTACAGAATATATAGCCTTGGTGAGTCTTATCATCAGACATGCTGAACTGACCTGCTTGAACTCCTAATGGATCTAGTCAGGACACAGACATCAGAGACTAATCAATCATTGATGTGGCCTTCTTAAGGCCAATCAACTCCCCCATTTCCCCTACCTTCTCCCTCCCCTTCAAAATATTTCAACTTGAAGTTATGAAGAGTCGTCGCCCCAGTTCCCTGGGCTTTGGGGCTGGAGGTGGTTATTAGAGGTTGTCTTTCTAGGGAATGTAGAAATGGTTATAATCGAAACAAGGAGGAATAGCTAGGATTGATTTCATAGCCGTAATCTCATTTGGTAGAAGTCTTTTTAATTGTTACTAAGTTGAAATCATAATTTCTTATTTTGCTACAGAATTGATTTTGATGCAAAAATCAAGGTTTTCATTGGTATAAATTTCTTCTATCGATACAGAAAGTTTAAAAGTACAGGGCTTAGACCCAGTCCTTCTACAACTGTTTTTATAAACTGACCTGAAATGATTAAGCCTGTGAGTTAAGGGTCAAATAGCAAATTTGTGGCTCTGAGTTTATTATTAGGGTGTTTTCAGAGATTTTAATTAGAAATAGCTGAGAGCTGACAGAGAAGAGTCCAGATTACTTTATATAGATAGTTGGTTTTCAAAAAACGTCAGAATTCCACAGAATGTGACAGTTAATGTTATTTATTCACTTGTTGTTGAGACAAATCAGCTCCTAACAGCTTCCCATTCATGGATTCAAAGAAGCAACTGAGCATCTTACCTCCAGGTGAAGCTGCACATTTGTGGCTAGGTCGTCACTGGGCAGGAAATTGCCAATCTCTCCTACAAACCTGTACTGTTCTTGAAAGGACATAATTTACAGGTTAGGACAGCTTAATTCTGCCAAGACAGAGTAAGCTAGTCCTTAATATTCTTGTATCTCTAAGGTCTGTCAGATCATCCTGGGCCAGAAGGCTGAACACACGTTCCATCTTCCTGACTTACTGGGGCTGGATAGGTAAGCAGTTGTCTCTACAATTTGTCTCAGTTCTGGAAATAGTGTTAGGCTTCCTATATATTTTCAGTTAATGTTGGTCCTTCTTGGATTTCTGATGGGATTGAAAAACTACTTATAATCTCACAGCCAACACACACTATTTACTTTGAGAGGATGATTTTCAGATGGCATACTATCTAAAGCCAGGACAAAAGTCAAGGTAGAATCATAAGTTTTTTGATTTGGGATAGATGACAATGTTCTATCTTTTTTTTTTTTTTAAGATTAATTTATTTATTATATATAAGTACACTGTAGCTGTCTTCAGACACTCCAGAAGTGGGCTTCAGATCTTGTTATGGATGGTTATGAGCCACCATGTGGTTGCTGGGATTTGAACTCNNCACCTTTGGAAGANCAGTCGGGTGCTCTTACCCACTGAGCCATCTCACCAGCCCGACAATGTTCTATCTTAATGACATAAATAATGGACTGGGTGTTAGGTCGATATTATACTTTATAGATTACAAAATGGTATTAGTTGTGCTCTATTTGTATTTGAGAGAAAGGTTTTTGTTTTTTTGTTGTTTTTTTTATTAGAACAGAAAGGGGGAAGTGTTGTGGATGGGCCTGGTGCTGTTCATGTGAACCAATCACCTAAGGAATTAAAGGAGCCAATCATTGGGGGAAAAAAATAAACTCTTTTGAACAGTATTAAAAATTACACATGCTTAGATAATCAGTTTCTCCTCCCTCCTACTCTTCTCTGTCCCTCTCTCAAGAGTCAGTGATCAAGTCTATGACCTTACACATGCTAGGCAATCACTCTACCATTGAACCACTTTCCCAGCCCCACCATTCCTTCTGAAGTCAGAGAGAAAGGATTATACCACACACAACACAGCAAGTAGTATGAGCTTTAAATTCATGTTGGTCTCCTTGTCTCCCAAACCCACTTACCACCTTAAGAGAGTCTGAGTGGATCTTGTGTCTATAATAAATGAGTTTAGATTACAACTGAAGAACTGAGCTGAGGTCTTCTGGAAGAGCAAATACTCTTAATCTTAACCACTAAGCCATCTCTCTAGCCCTGAAAAGGCGAACTCTTAATTTGAGTGGCACCATTCTGTGGGCTTTGGACTTAGACTTCATGAAAAGAAAGCTGGCTGAGCACAAACATTCATCTCCCCCTGCTTCCTGACAGTGGATACAGCATACCCAGCAGCCTCAAGCCGTTGACACCATAAGCCTCCTCACTGTGATAAACTATTAACTGCACAAAACCAATCCCTTCTCCCTTAAGCTGCTTTCGTCAGGGTATTTTATCACAAAAGTCAGAGAATAATTAATACACCTTGAAAACAGCCTTGTGCAAAGGTTCATTTACAAGCTTATTTTAGGCAAAGACAAAGTACTAGTGGATGAGGGCATAAATCATCTATCTTGAATGAGTGGGAAAAGGCACCTTTCTAGTTCTGCAACAAAGTTTCCATTCAATAATCAAAAGGAAATATATGGTTAACTATGAACTGCTTTATCTCAGTTAATCTAAACCATGTTTCCCAGAATTCATTCCAAGAATGGATCTATCATTAAACAGGATGGATTCTATCATTAAACAGGATAGACAGCCATATTTACATAAAATTTGGGAAGATGAAAGTAAAACACCATCAGTACTGGATTATGTTTACAGAAGGTTGGAGCAGATGCTCTCAAAGCTCACAAATGTGGCTAGCTGTTGACTTACCTTGATGAAATGGCACAAGTAGTCCTGTAACTGTACCACTTTCCTGTGGTACATCCTTTCTTCAAATTCTGAGCCAACTGTACACTCAATATTAAAAGAACATATGGTTTTTTCCTATGGAATGTCCACCTAGATTACCTTCTCCGATCTAATTAATGTCTAGCAGTCTATGTCTTAAGAGATCTAGCTTGTGCTTATAAAGGGGACAAAGTCTATCATTAGACATGATAGACAATCATGTTTATATAAAATTTGGGAAGATGAAAGTAAAACACCAGGCTGGTGAGATGGCTCAGTGGGTAAGAGCACCCGACTGCTCTCCGGAAGGTCTGGAGTTCAAATCCCAGCAACCACATGGTGGCTCATAACCATCCATAACAAGATCTGACACCCTCTTCTGGAGTGTCTGAAGACAGCTACAGTGTACTTACATATAATAAATAAATCTTTTTAAAAAAGAAGGTAAAACACCACAAATATTGGTATTCAATATTCAAGCTTGCCCTTGCTTCCTTCCACTTTACACTACCTTCCCTTCCCAACTATGTTGGAGGATGGTTTTGTGCACTGTGCATTTAATGCTGATTTCTATGCCCAGACATCTGGTTGCTGTCCAGATGATGACCTGGTCAAGCATCTCCAGTCTCAATGTTATGTAAAAATTGTTTACATCACTTCTGGTTGATCCACCAACAGCTGGGCAGGAGGACAGGGCAGGACCGCTGTCTGACCTGGTCAGGGAGTCCCAAGGAGAACAGAGAAAAGTGAGAGAGGAGGTGTGGAAAAACCACATTGAGAGACCAGGATGATTTGCCTTGAGATCTTGATGAAAAAGCAGCCATGAGGCCACACATAGACCAAAGCAAACTAGGGCCAAGACCAAATAGCAAAAAACAGGACATTTGGCTAGGTAGTAGCACCTAGTTGGGTTAGATCAGAACGTGCCCAGCTTAGTGTGTGCAGCTTGGTAGTAAACAGGTCTCCATGTCTTTATTCGAGAGCTAAAACGGGGTAGAACTGGCATAGAAACACCCTCCAGTTATTCCAGTACAAGGAGAACAGAGAGAACCCCCTAAGAAATACTTCTACACAACTGCCTATCCTATATAGATGTCAAGTCCCGGAGTCAGATACAGAGAGAACAACTTCAACAAAGCTCTTTAATAAGGTCCCACAATAATAAGGTCAAGACTCATCTTTACATGTATGTTTGTACCAGTTGTGCTGGTTAGGTTTTGTCAGCAACACAAATCTTAAAGAGTCACCTAGAAAGAAACCTCAATTGAGGAAGTGCCTCACTTATTGGCTTGTAGGCATATCTATGTAGCATTTTCTGGATTAAGATTTATGTAGGACAGCCCAACTCACTGTGAGGGATGAAACCCACTGGCAAGTGGCTCTGGCTGTGTAAGAAAGCCACTCTGAAAGCAAGCTAAGGTATTTGCCATTGATTCTGCTTCTCTTTATGACTACAACCTATAAGCCTGTCAGAACAGTCCAGGAATAGAGTTGTATGAGAATTAGGAGTGCTTGTGAGAACACTCCAAGAAAACAAGACAAGAGCCTGTGACCTCAATTTCTTCAAAATATGGGATTTTTCTTAGAATGTGTTTTTGTTCTCCTCCCAGATGTAGCAGACAGAACTGAGTTTACTTCAGATTACTCAGTATCACTTGCTGTTGGTATTCAATTAAATGTTTAAAATATCCTATATATGTCTCAATGGAGAAACATTTTTGCCACTTGTAGCTTGTCCTTATGGTTGTATACAGTTTGGTTTCATGAGAACTTTACTCAGGTGACCTTTCTTAACCCTCAGAGTATAAGTTGTCTGATGCTCTGAATAAAGTTTACAATTTCATAAAACTTTAGTCTGCCTCATTTATTAACTACATCCTCCTAGGTCCCACTGCTTCTAGAGCAATGACAGAAGCCAAATAAATGCTTTCCTCTCCAGTTTGGTTAGTGTGCTATCATAGCAACACGTGGCTGTTTCTGTGACTGAACCCACGCACATTAAATGCCTTCAGTAAGCTTTGCCTGGGTGGAAAATTTCAACTAAGTAAAGAATATCTACTAAAACAAACATGAAAACTATAAATTATACTGCATGTAATAGTAAAATCAGAAATGAGGCAAGAATGTTCACTTTTACAACTATTAAAGATAGTGCTATGAGTTTAGTCTATGTAATGTAAAAAATTAATTTTAATTTTTAACCTTTATTTTGACCTTTTATTTTTTAGGTTTTAGCTTATTTTTTTATGTGTATAAGTATCTACCTTCATGCATGTAGATCTGTATGGTGCCTGAGGAAGCCAGAAAATGGTGTTAGATCCCCTAGGACTGGAGTTACAGATGGTTGCGAGTTGCCCTGTGGGTGCTAGGAACTGAACCCAGGTCCTCTGGAAAAGCAGCCTGTGATATTAACTGCTAAGCCATTTTTCTAGACCACAAGAAAGAATTTAAAATGAAAATTGTATTAGGGAAACACTTTCCTATAGGAAAATAATATCAGCAGACAAAATCTTGAGAAATATTTTTAAAACTCATTCACTACTAATGTTTGAGTTGAGTCAGATCAACAGAAGCAGTTATTTTGCTGCTGTTTTGCCTGGATAATTTTGTTGGAGGCAGGGTTTCCCATAAGCCAGACTGGCCTTCAACTCTACATAGCTAAGAATAACCTTAAACTACAGATCCTCCTTGTCTCTACCTCCCATGCATGAGGATTACACACCTGAGCCACCTTAATCAGCTATGTAATCACACTTTATTTACTTTATTTAGTAACAGTGAACATGTGAAAACTGAATTTAAACCTGACACTATTCACAACTACACCTCAGAAACCTAAACTTTTCATTTAAGCATAAACTTAAAAACTCACATAATGGGTTGGAGAGATGGCTCAGCAGTTGAGAGCACTGACTGCTCTTCCGAAGGTCCTGAGTTCAAATCCCAGCAACCACATGGTGGCTCACAACCACCCATAATGAGATCTGAAGTCAGTTACAGTGTACCTATGTATAATAATAAATAAATAAAAATCTTTAAAAAAACTCACATAATGAGACCTATAACTTTATTAAAGTCCTATTAATAGAGTAAACATCATATTTATGGAGTACAAGACTCAGGATAATAAAGATATCAGTTTCCCTCGAACAACAACTGTCAAAATTCCAGCAATGAATCTGGACTTATGGATAAGCTTATATAACAAATGATTCTGAAGAGAAGGAAAAATTACTTTTTTTTTATTTATTTAAAGATTTATTTATTTATTATATGTAAGTACATTGTAGCTATCTTCAGACACTCCAGAAGAGGGTGTCAGATCTTGTTATGGGTGGTTGTGAGCCACCATGTGGTTGCTGGGATTTGAACTCCGGACCTTCGGAAGAGCAGTCGGGTGCTCTTACTCACTGAACCATCTCACCAGCCCAGGAGAAATTACTTCATCCTGATGTTAAAGCACACTGTGTAACTATAGAAACAAGACAGTACTAGATTCTCAAAGGGACACAAGAACAAATGAGAAAATTCAGAATCAGATACATTTCGTGAAGGAAAAAGAACCTTTTCAATAAACTGAGTGAGATACCCTTTAGTACAAAAATTAATTTTGAACTGAACTTTAGACCGACAAAAATTAACTCACAATAAAACCTAGATTGAAGTACAAAACTGTAAAATTTTAAGAAAAACTCATAGTAAAAAAATTTTCAGGATCACTCATAGTGGTAAGAGTTCTTTGTGGCATAAAGTGCAATTCATAAAAAAACAATGCTAAACTGGAAATCAGTTTATTGCACCCATGTCCCTAGAGGCACTGCAGGTATGGTTACTGCTTATGGCAGAGGAGAGAGAGGCTATGCCTATGCTCAGTATTCTGACCTATGAACACTGAATGATTAGTAGCCTAACACACTCTGAAAAAAGCAAGCCTTGGGCTGGTGAGATGGCTCAGCAGGCACCCGACTGCTCTTCCAAAGGTCCTGAGTTCAAATCCCAGCAATCACATGGTGGCTCACAACCATCCACAATGAGATTTGACTCCCTCTTCTGGAGTGTCTGAAGACAGCTACAGTGTACTTACATATAATAATAAATAAATCTTTAAAAAAGAAAAGAAAAAGAAAAAACCAAGCCTGAAACAAGCACCAATCCTGCACCCAGACAGGCTGGGACAGGCTGCCAGGATGGGAAGCAAGCTGGAATTAGAAGAACCATGCCTGGTGGGCTTTGGGAAAGGAAGTGGGGGACAGTGAGCCTCAGAAAGTCAACCCTCAGAAGGGGTCCCTTGGGCTGGCCAGGGGAGGAGCTAGTTCGAGATGACCACCAAACCAGCACCATGGGACCTGGACAGGGACCTAGCCAGAGATGACCACCAGTCTGGCGTCCCCCAGACCTTGGCCCAGCATCATAATGCATAGCACAGCACAGCACTCCTGGAACAACCCCAGACAGAGACCCCAGTGGCTACTAAAGAAAGAAAGTGGTGGGGAAATGGAAGAGAAACACAAGGGCACAATGAAGAGAGGCAGAACCGGAGACTCAGGGTAGTGATGAACAGCCTGATGTGAGTAGCTGGTGATGCCATCTGGGATCATGTTGGGGTCCTGGCCTATGCTGTCACTGGGGACCATGTTGGGTCTATGGCCCTGCAGTAGCAGGGATCTGTTACCATCAAAGTCCAGGCAGACACCCTTTGATCTGTGCTGCCAACCAGGACATAGTGATGTTTAAGGACTATGTAGAACCACTCTTCATCTGGGCATCATGGGAGAGCTGGCTCTGGAGGCATGAGAGCAAGAGAACTGACCCCACCCACACTGTGGGAATTTTAGCTGAGCCAGCCACAAGGATACCAGTGTGAGAAAACTGGCCCTACCACTCATCTCCCCTGCAGTGGCATTGGCTTCAGTGAAGGAGAAACACCTTTATCCTTCACCTGTGGCAGGCAGGAGAGCTAGCCCTGGGGTCATGAGAGCAGGAGAGCTGGCTCTGCCTATAACCTGCTGCAGCACTTGAGAGAATAAGCGCTCCAGGGTCCTGAACCTCACCTGGGCATCACAGTAGAGCTGGTCCTGGATGTGGAGGCTGCAGGTAAGCTGTCCCCTGCCCCATGGGGTCAGCCCAGGAAAGCTAGCCCATCTTTGGTCTGCTGGGCAGTCTCCTGGAAGAGGGAAAGTTGCCCTCCTCCTTTCCCTCATCTCTGGCCATCTATGGTAAATGGAAGAGTTGGCCCCAGAGTCATGAGAGTGGGAGAACTGACCATTTCTCTCACCAGCTGCAACACTCAGGAAGACAGACCCTGCCCCTCTCCTGGGCACAGGGTAGAGCTGGCTCTGGTTGGGGGAGTTGCTGGTGAGCTAGCCCTGGGGGTGTGAGAGTCAGTGTGAGAGCAGGAGAGCCTGTGGGCTGATCAGCTCAGTATCTCTCAGGCCCAGATCCAATTGACCCACTACAACATCTACCCCATTGATGAACTGCTGGAGCACATAAAGGAACCCATCCCACAGATTCAAAACTACAGGATCTCCATGACACAGGACAACAACAGGATATCCAAAAGAAATCCCAGTGACGGTCCAGTATTGATAAAGTAGCAGAAGCCAAAGGCCTCCTACTAGACCAATTAGTCACTTTAATGAACACTGGCAAGCAAAGAAGTGTGGACAAAAGGTTATATATACCATGGGACACATTATGACACACTACAGCTTCCACAATGAGAATATTTTTTTCCTTTGTTGGGTGAAGGTCAGGGATAAGGGGAGGGTAGAACTGGGGTGAATGATGTGAAATTCACAAAGAACCAATAAAAAGTTTTTAAAAACAAACAACAAAAAAGCCCCTATAACAGAATAAAAGAAATATTATCAAAAGGAAAAGGAAAAAAAAGAAAAGAAGAGAAAAGAGAAAAAGAAAAGAAAAGAAAGAAAAGAAAAGAAGGGCAAAAGGAAAGAAAAGAAAAGAAAAGAAAAGAAAAGAAAAGAAAAGAAAAGAAAAGAAAAGAAAAGAAAAGAAAATGTAGCCAAGCAGTATCTAAAATAAATAACTTTTAAAAACCCAACCTCAATGCTGCCGCTGCTATTGTTCTCTTAACACTGCACAAATCTGACTGACTCCACAAGACAGCAGGTAAACAAATAAGGTTTATACCATGACTTGCACAGAGCTGATTGCCTACAAATCCACCAGAGGGCAAGCACACTGGGAACAACTGCTCTCCACCACAGGAGTAAGCAAACTCCATCATTTCTGACCTGGAACAGTATTCTGTAAGACTGGATGCTATCAGAAGTTCCTACATCCACTGAACTTCCAGCTCTGGCATGAAAACTCACCCAGAACTTCAAAAACACATCTGCACTTCCAGCACACAACCACTAGTGCTTTAAAGGAAGCAAGTGAACCCTATCTGGTTGGCCTTTTTAAAGTTACCAACTTGTCATGCTATTTAAGCCAAGTAAGTCGACAGATAGCATCTAACAATTTGCACATACCAAGAACATGCTTATGTATTGTGGGGACTAGGAAACAGCCTACATGGTAAAGGCACTGGGTGCCAAGATTGATAGCCTGAGTTAAATACCTGAAAACTAACAGAAGAGAGGCAAGAACTGACTGCTAAAAAGTTATCCTTTGGTTTCTGTACACATGCTACTGCACATGTATACAAGACACAGGATCTCACTGTGTAGGCTCTGACTACCCTAAAACTCACTTTGGGGACCACACTGGCCTCAAACTGGACAGATGCTCCTGCCTCTGCCTCCCAAGTGCTGGCATCAAAGGTGTGCACTCAAAGAGCCTTATTCTTAACCCCAAATTAGAAACAACCGATCTAAAAACAGATGAACAGATGAACAGATAACAATAAAAAGGAATAAATTATTGATGTACATAATTTAGATGTATTTCAAGACAATTATGCCAAATAAAAATCTAACCTGAAATACTAAATATCATCATTTATAAGGTTACACACATTATGTATCTAAATAATATTGTTCTTCTTTTGAGACACGTGTGTATTTGTCCAGGTTAGTATCAAACTTATGGACTTAAATATTCCAGCTGCTTATTTTCCTAGATAGTTTAGAATATAGTCAAATGCCACAATAACCAATATATGACATCTTTGAAGTGACAAAACCCTGTGTTAAGAACAGAATTGTGGTTATCAGGGTTACAGCAGTAAAAAAAGGGTAGAAAAAGGGTGGCACAAACAATCCATGTGGTGGAATTTTATGTTTTAACCACATAAATCCATAATTAGTAAACTAAAATTAACATTAATTTGTCTAAATATTAGACTACACTGCATGGAACTAAATGCTCACATATAAATGAATTTATGTAACATTACAAAAATCTGAATAAGGAATGTGAATTCTGTCAGTTTCCTGATTATTATATTTCAAAAGAAATTACCATTGGGGTACTGGTACTGGGGTATAGTACTGGGGTATAGCATATAGCTTTCTATTACTTAACTTTTTAAAAAATTTTAATTTTACATGGTTTTGGCTATATACCATGTTTGTGTCTTGTGCCAGCAGAGGCCAGAAAAGAACATCAGATGTTCTCAAAATGTAGCTAGAGATGGTTGTGAGTCATGATGTGGGTAGAAAGAACTGAACCTGGGTCTTCTGGAAAATAAGTCAGCATGCTCAACCACTGAGCCATCTCTCCAGCATGCTCAACCACTGAGCCACCTCTCCAGTCCCAAATGTTTTATTATTTCCTACAACTGCATGAGTCAATTATTTTCTTAAAATATAGTTTTTATAACTTAAAAAAGTACTTACCACTAAGAAAATGCCAAGCCCAGACATCTTCAATGATTTAAGGAAAAAGTACTTTCAACCTTATACAAATTCAGAAAACCAGACTCATATCCCACTCATGAAGCCAACATCATTCTAGTATAAGAACTAAGTAGGTTAAAACTATAAACTAGCATCTATGAACAACAGCTTAAAACTCACCGAAACTTAAAACATAAAAAGGATAATTTGCTCTAGTAATAAGAGCCCAGAAATCAATATTGGTTCAAATCAATCCAAAAGCCCAATTTTAATCAGTAGAAAGAATTCAAAAACTTTATTTTTAACTTGACTGTTGTGTGTGTGATGTGTGTGGGGGCAGGTCTATGCTATGGGGTACATATGGAGGTCAGATAACAACTCTATGAAGTTGTTTTCTCCTCCTCCTTCTATGTGGGTTCTGAGGACTGAACTCAGATCATCATTGGGCAGCAAGACCTTTACCCACTGAGCCATCATGTCAGATCCCAAATAACTTTTTAAAAGTTGTATTTATTGGCTTTTTTTCCATGCTTTGATCATATTTTCCCCTATCCCCATCTCCCTATATTCATCATTTTCTCAAAAATAAGATAAAATGACTAAAAATACCAAACCAAACAAGAATACACAAGTAGCATGAATCTGAATTGTGTTGGCCAACTACGCCTTCCCTGGAGTGTGGTTGATATACATACCCAGTGTCACTCCATTAGAGAAAAATGATTTTCCCTTTCCCACTAGGTATCAACTGCAAACAGCTTATTGATTAGGGATAGCACTTTGTACACACACACACACACACACACACACACACAAATTCTGAAAAAAAATATCAAAAAGTCTGACGAAAGTAAATGCCCAGTTGTGATCAACGTCTCAGCAATCTAGCAAGAGAAGACTTTCCTAATCCAAGAAGAAACTACAAAAGTCTATAGCCAACAACACACTTAACAGAGACAATCCTTAACATTTGTATTTATGGTGTAAGTGTTTTGCCTTCATGCATCTATATGTACCATGTGTGTGCAATGTCCATAGAGGCTAGGAAAGTCATGAGAACCCTTAGAACTAGAGTTACAGACAGCTGTGATCTGACATGTAGGTACCGGGAAACGAGCCTGCGTCTTCTGCAAGAGGAGTAAGTACTCTTGAGACTTACTGTTCATCTTCCTACTGCAACCCCTCACCCTTGCACCCTCTATGTGCTTTTCTTTTTTCATGAATGGGGCTTGAACCCAGAGCCTTGTACATGATGGATAAGTGCTCTCCCACAGATCTACATCTAACCCCTGACAATCTTTTTCTAAATCAGGAATGAGGGCTAAAGAGATGATCCAGTGGTTACAAGTACTTGCTGCTCTTTCAAAGAACCTGGTTTCAGTTCCTAGCACTCACATGGTGGCTCATTGCCTCTGTAACTACAGTTCCAGGATATTCAATCAGAAAATATCTCCATGGACACCAGGTATGCTGTGGTAACCACTCATAAAAACACAATACTCGGGCTGGTGAGATGGCTTAGCGGTAAAGAGCATCGACTGTTCTTCCAAAGGTCCTGAGTTCAAATCCCAGCAACCACATGGTGGCTCACAACCATCTGTAACAAAAATCTGATGCCCTCTTCTGGAGTGTCTGAAGATAAATAAATCTTTAAAAAAAAAAAAACCAAAAAACAAAAAACACAATACTCATATACATAAATTAAATATTTTAAAAAATTATGAAAATAGTTGTCTTAGTTAAGGTTTCTTTCTATTATTGTAAGAAAACACTGTGACTAAAAGCAACTTGAAGAAAGAGTTTATTCAGCTTACAACTCCATAACATAGTCAACCACTGAGAAAAGTCAGGGAAGGAAAGAAGAATGCTGTGTACCGGCTTGCTCCTTATTGCTCGGTTTGCTTTCTTATGTATCCCAGAGTTGCCTACAAGCCAATTTGATGAAGGCATTTTCCCAACAGAAGTTCCCTCCTCACAGATGCCACGGCTGTATCAAGCTTAACAAAAATTAACCAGCACAACTGACCCTGTGTCAAGACACAGTCTCCTCTCTTATTTCTATATTTAACTTTTGAGCCTTACCCAGAGCAATTAAAGAACTAAATACAGGTATTAAAAAAAAAAAAAAAAGAGGATGAATCAAACTTAATATGCAGTGACATAATCATCCACACAAATTTTCAAAAAAAAAAAAAACTTAAAGAAAAAAGTACACAAATTAATAGGTATGTTTTAATTGTGGTTCAAGATATAAGATCAATTGTTTTCATTTTTCTAAGCCCATTCCAGGGCTGGGACTGTAGCTCAGTGAAAACTTACATGGGATGAAATGAAGCCCTGGGTTGAATCCCCAACTCAGCAAAGCCCAAAACTACTGAATCAATGAATACCAAAATAAAGAGCTAGACCAGAATCATAGTTGGAAAGATTCAGTACTATAAAGATGAAAGTTCTCCCAGACATAATATAAATTGAACACTGTACTGGCTGGTTTTGTGTGTCAACTTGACACAAGCTGGAATTATCACAGAAAAAGGAGCCTCCCTAGAAGAAATGCCATGAGATCCAGCTGTAAGGCATTTTCTCTATTAGGGATAAAGGGTGGGAGGGCCCATTGTGGGTGGTGCCATCCCTGGGCTGGTAGTCCTGGGTTCTATAAGCAAGCTGAGCAAGCCAGGGGAAGCAAGCCAGTAAGTAACACCCCTCCATGGCCTCTGTATCAGTTCCTACTTCCTGACCTGTGTGAGTTCCAGTCCTGACTTCTTTTGGTGATGAACAGCAAATAAACCCTTTCCTCAATTTGCTTCTTGGTCATGATGTTTTGTGCAGGAATAGAAACCCTAACTAAGGCAAACACAAAACAAGTCTTTTGTTATTGTTTTTGAGAAACTGACAAGACTGTGATTTTGTTGATGATGGTGGGGTGATTTTGAGACAAAGCTTTGCTATGTAGTCTCAACTGACCTGGAATTTACTATGTAAACCAGGCTGGTCTCAAACTTGCAGCAATCCCCCTGTCTCTGTTTCCTACGAGCTGGGATTATCAATGTGCATCACAAGCCAGGACAGACAAGCTGTTTTAAAATTGTATATGAAAATGGAAAGAACTCAGAATTCCCTGGGAAATTTTGAAAAGAGACAAGGACCAAGTGTCATATGACACTAGAGATCAAAGGATCCCTTTAGCAGGATCTTAGAATTACAGATAATTTAAAAAACAGATTCATAGGCATTAAATGAAGCTGGGGAGGAAGGAGGAGCCACACCTATGTAAAAATGATTTTACAAAGCTGATTGATTAGAATGTCCTGATTATGGAAGAGTTGGAACACTGCAGATATTGAGTCTGGCTATCTTAGACTGCCTTTACCCTTATGAGGCACTCATTGCTCACCTCTGTAACTGACCTACATTCTTGCAGTTATCAGGCAAAACATTTGGAATGTATAAACTTTAAAAATCACTAGTTTCCAGCAACCCCAAAACTAAGGATGTTACTGGATGACACTCATAACCTAAAATAGAATTTCTCCCTTTGCTATAACCCACCCACCTTTTGGTCTCATAAATTTGGAAAATGCCTTGATTTATGATTCCTTTTATTTGATGGCCATACAAGTTCACATAACTGCTTCTACACTGGAGCATCTACATTGTAACATGTTATTCAGAGCAATTTGAATCTGTGTTTCCAGGCATAGTTATTTATATTTGGCCCAGAATAAACAATCTCTTATCCCTTTGTCTTGCACTGAGAGAAGAAATATGAAAGACAAATAAAAATGGGGCAGGCAAACTGGAGATTGCAACAGCTGCCAAAGATGAAAAAGAAGAAAAAGGAAAATTGTACTTTCTGAATCAGATATCAAGAAAGCAGACAGGCTCAGCACTGGTAGTCTTGTAGCAGTCCCATGGAGGGAGGTGGAAGGTGTGTATAGATGGAGATCTTCAAAGAAGAGAATGCCCAAGTCAGACAGCAGAAAGCAGGAAGGCTGAACATCACGGATCTGTAAGCAACTTAACCCTGGACAGGGGTTACTGGAGAACAAGGACAATTAAGGGTAGAGATATTCCTCCCCATCTTATGTCTTTATATAGCATTGTTTTCTGGTTCAGCCTGGGTTCAGGTTGTCCTCTTGGGATTGATTCTAAAATGAGCAACACCCCCACCCTTATTAAAGGAGATCTTGGCATTGTTTGGGCAAGGGAAGCTCCTGATAATCCACACAGAAGAGTAGTATCAACTCTAAGCATTCCATTTGTAAATTTTCAGATCATCAAACAGGCAAATGTGCCAGAGAATATCACTGTGTTAATATTCGTGTATCAAAGGGGTTTGCAAACTTGGAACCACCTTTTGCACGAGAAAAGATCTTATGAAGAACCTGACATAGTTATTGTGCTAGTTTGAATGACCATGGCCTCTATAGGCTCATATATTTGAATGCTTAAGTCATCAAGGAGTGGAAGTGTTTGGGAAGTCAGGGTTCTCTAGAGTCACAGAACTTACAGATAGTCTCTATATAGTAAAGGAATTTATTGATGACTTACAGTCTGCAGTCCAAATCCCAACAATGGTTCAGTAGTAGCTGTGAATGGAAGTCCAAGGATCTAGCAGTTGCTGAGTCCCACACAGCAAGAAGGCGAAAGAGCGAGAGCCAGACTCCCTTCTTCCAATGTCCTTATATGGTCCCCAGCAGAAGGTGTAGCCCAGATTAAAGGTGTGTGCCACCACACCTTTAATCCCAGATGACCTTGGACTCGGAGATCTCCCTGTCTTAATCTTCTGGATTCAATCACCACTGTGTCTCAAGATCTCCATACCAAGATCCAGATCAGAAACTTCTATCTCCCAGCCTCCAAATTAGGTTCACTGGTGAGCCTTCCAATTCTGGATTGTAGTTCATTTCAAATATAGTCAAGTTGACAACCAGGAATAGCCACTACAGGAAGGATTAGGTAGTGTGGCCTTGTTGGAGTAAATATGGCCTTGTGAAGGAGGTGTGTCTCTGTGGATGGGCTTTGAGACTTTAAAAGCCTGTACCAGGCCCAGTCTCTCGGTCTCTGTCTCTCTCTCCCTCCCTCTCTCCCCCCCCTCCTCCCTGGGGATTAGGATGCAAAGCTCTCATTTACAGCTACAATGCCATCCCTGTCTACTTTCCATTAAGATGATTATGGACCAACCCTCTAAAACTGTTAACCCCCAATTAAATGTTTCCTTTTATAAGGTGCTCCTTGGTCATAGTATCTCTTCACAGCAATAGAATAGAAACTAAGACAGTTATGCATTATTTCCCAAAAGGTGCCAGGGAAGCAGTCAGCTACAAATGGCCATTTTATTCCATTCTCTCTTCCCTTCCTTTCATCTCCTATCACACACTAAGCCCATTTTTAACATTTACTATAAACAATAAAGTACTGGCAAAAGACAGAAACTTAAATCAATGAATGTGGTAGAGAAAGTGGCTTGAACATATCTGGTTAATTGATTTTCAACAAAGGGGGAAAGTCTTTTCATAAACAGTGGTGGATCAATTTTACATTCACAAGCGAAGAAATGAAACTTGATTCGCCTCATAGCACTTACAAAAATGAACTCTACAATGTTCAAAGTGTTAAATATATGAGATAAAATAGAAAACTTTCAAGGGGCAAGAAAACAGCAAAATATTTTGTGACCTTGGATTATGTAAAGATTCTTAAACAGAATACAAAACTTTCAAAAATATTAAACTATAAATATTGTTAAGAACAATGTTCAGAAAACAGTGTTAAAATACAGATGTGTAATAATAGTTCAAGGCCATCCTTGGATTACATGAGACCCTATCTCAAGAAAGTAAGAGGGGGATAAAAAGGGAGCCTTCCAGGGAATGGGAGGGATGTAGGGAAAGGAAGGACAAGAGAGGGAAGGTAGGGGGAGGGAAAGAGGGAAGGAGAGAGAAAAGAAACAAGGAAGGAATGCAGGGACAGGTTTGGAGAGGTGAAAAGAGAGGGAGGACTTCAGAAAAAGAAAACAGCACCAGCTATGGTGGCAATACACCTATAATCTCAGCATTTGGGAAGTAGTTCCAGACCAGCCTAGTCTATATAAGGGAGAGACCCTGTCTAAAAGACCAAAAATAAAATAAAAAAATAAAGGAGAAAAAAGACAAGACAAACGGGAGAATGCATGTTAAAACAAACAAACAAACAAACCTATTTGACTTTAATCTCAGCATTCAGGAGATAAGAGGCAGGTGGAGCTCAGTGAATCTGAGACCAGCTTGACATATACATATTGAGTTGTAGGCCAGTCACAGCTACATAGTGAGCCTCTGTCTCAAAAAATAAAATACAAAAAATTTTCTAATCTATTTACTTAAGGACTTGTACCAAAACAGATGTACACACAGATAGATGTATAAATAAAAAAATATTTAAAAGGTAACCTTCACATTTAACTAATGTACATGAATACAAAAGAAAACAAATGGATATCTGATTGTTAGCCATTAGAAAAACGCAAACTGAAGCAATAGACTTTTATACACCTCTTACCAAAAAAAAAAAAAAAAAGCTAAAATTAGCTGGAGAGCTGGTTAGACAGTTAAGAGCATGTATTGCTTTTACAGAAGACTTGGTTTGGTTCCTAGCACCCACATGGTGATTCCCAACTAGCCTTAACTCCAGTTCTAAACACTCTACTGACTTCCACAGGCACCAGGCCTAAAAGTCAAAGAACAGGAACAAATACACACACACACATACACACAGGAACATTCATGGGCATAAAATAAATCTTAAAAGGGGTGGGGAGCTAACATTAGAAAGAGTAAGGCAAATATTGACAAGAAGAGTTGGAGCCTACATCCCAAATGGGAATGTGGTATAATATAAATTATGTTGAAGAACAAGGCGAGACACATTATACAATCCAGCAATCTTACTGATTTACCCACAAAGTGAAGATTGTATCTACAAACACTAATAAAATAAAACCTACCTTAATTTTTCCAAGGTCTAAGTAAAATTTCACTATTTATAGCTTCTTTGTAAGCTCTCACTAGTGTGTTAAAGAATTTTGGGTGAAATTTTGTGGTTTGGTTTTCTTTGTATTCCCTCTTTGTACCTCAACTTGGCCTTAAACACAGTGATACTCTGCTGCCTCTGGCTCCCATAAATCTAGGATTATAAGTAACCAGTTAAGAAAAGCATCTTTGAAAAAAGAAAACATCACAAATAAAAGCCACATTTACTGTATATAAGGTAAGGAATGGGTCACATCACATGTGTGTGGATCAGAGGATAAAATAGGGAGTCAGTTCTCCCCTACTGTATTAGTCCCAGGAATCTAACTCAGGATGCCAAGTCTCAACAGCAAGGTCCTTACTCACCCAACCATCTTACTGCCTCATTTTTGTTTTTTTGGTTCTGTTGTTTTGTTTTTGTTTTCCCAGACAGGGTGTCATCTCACTCTGGACTATATATGCCATGTTGGCCTAGAATTTGTAGATTATATGTGTAAGCTACCATACCTGACTTGTGTATATAATATAAGCATGTTATGTTCACCTGCCTGTATGTGTGGGTGCATCAGTCAATGCATGAAGGCCAGAGGACATAGAGTTCGTTCTCCTTCTCTCTCTCTCTCTCTCTCTCTCTCTCTCTCTCTCTCTCTCTCTCTCTCTCTCCCCCTTTCCTTTCCTTTCCTTTCCTTTTTCCTTTCCTTTCCTTTGAGACAGGATCACTTGCTAAAGCTTGAGCTCTCAAGCTAGGTTGACATGACAGTCATCAAACCCAGTAATGTTCCTGTCTCTATCCCCTACCCTAGCTTTTTACATGGATGCTGGAGACCCAAATCTGGTCCCCTTGCTTGTACAGTAAGCATACTTATTCAACTAAACCATCTCTCCAGCCCACCCATTCTATCCTTTTTGTTGTTTTTAAATAATGTGTCTCCTGTACTCCAAGCCCAAGCTGGTCTAGCACTCCTTAATCCTCCTGACTCCACGCCCCAAATGCTAGAGGTATGAGCTACCAAACCCAAGTGAATTTTTAAAAATTGCCTGTTTTTTTAATTTTCAAAAAGGGTCTCATGAATTCTGGGCTGGCCTTTAACTCTTTATCCTCCTGCCTCTACCTCCAGAGTGCTAGGATTACAAGCTGACACCTGCACACCAGTATATGGTGCTAGGAATGAAACCCAGGGCTTCCTGCATGCTAGGCAACTCTTTTAAATGAGCTACATCCCAGTACCTAATCTGCACACACTTAAGATCAGGCAGTGGAGATAACAATCCCGTTTGTGTGCTGTAGGAAGTCAGTGAATACACTAGAGTCATTATCTAAAAAACTGGTAATTTTGCCAGAGTTTTCTCTCCTTGTTCAGTTCCTGGGGAAGTTAATGGAACCTTTGTGTTTTGTTTCTTTAGTATCAAAACCTCCATAAAAATAAACATTCCAGTTTGAATGTTACTTAGCAGTAATTCATTATTAGGAATGCAAATAATAGAAATCTATTAGGAGAAAATGTAAACTATAAAACTCTGAACAATTAAGATGTTTAAATCTGCATATCTTTAAGAAATCAACTTTCTGGGCTGGCGAGATGGCTCAGTGGTTAAGAGCACCAACTGCTCTTCCAAAGGTCCTGAGTTCAAATCCCAGCAACCATATGGTGGCTCACAACCATATGAAAACTGATGCCCTCTTCTGGAGTCTGAAGACAGCTACAGTGTACTTACATATAATAAATAAATAAATCTTTAAAAAAAAAAAAAAAAGAAAGAAAGAAAGAAAAGAAAAGAAATCAACTTTCTAAGCTCCTTGCACTTGGAATTTAAAAGGGTTTTTGTTTGTTTGTTTGTTGAGACAGAGTTTCACTAAATATCCTTCAAACTCTCAGCAAGTCTCCCTCATCAAAAAAAGGCTTTACGAGAAAGGTCATCCCTACTCCCCACCTCCCCCACCCCACCCCACCCACAAAGAACCTCATTAGGTATCAGATTCATTAGACTGACCATAGGTTTTATTTCAAAGATGGCCTTAAACAGGTGATCCTACCTTGGAAGTGCTGGGATTACAGAATTACAGCTGTCTTCCATCTAACCCAGCAAAAATCGCTTTTAAGGAAGTGCTAAAATAAAGTATGCATCATTGTTACACTTCAATTACTTAAAGCTAAACATAGTGGCAAACATCAGTAACTCCAGAACTTAGAAGACTAAGGCAGTTCTTAGTCTTAAGAGTTTTCTCTTTGCAATGTAAGAGTTCTAGAGAACAAACTGAAGCAGCACAGGCTTGGTGGCTGAGCCATCTCCAAAGCCCTACTGACCATGTTTTCATTACCTTTATTATACACAGCTGAACTCAATCAGAAATACTAACTATAAAACTCAGAATTGCCCAATTGGAATAAGACTAAATTATAACTTCACTCACACAAAACTTTAGCATTTGTTTTATTAATGTAAAAGTCTGTTTTTTCTACACAAACTAAATTTTAAAATAAATTTTCACACCTCTTTTAAGACAAGGATTTTAAAAAGGACTTTACAAATATTAAAAACAAGCAGTCTAGGTACTTATTACAACATATGTAAATGATGTTTGCACAGTCATGACAGTGAATACATATTACAGAAAAGGGCACAGGGTCAGGTGGAAACTTACAGTGTAATCCCAGCTATCAGGAGAATGAGATAAAAGTTAAGGCTAGCCTGGGCTATATAGGGAGTCTCTGTTTCAAATAAAAATTAAAGAGACTAAAACTTAGAACATTAAAATTCTTCATTAGGTACTATGTAATGTTTTACACAAATTTTTATGCCTATAAGGATCTCCAGATGCAATGAAGAAAAATGCAAGGGGAAAAAAATGCTTTCACCACCATGCATCCGGTTTTCATTCACACACATGTAGGGTGCACATATTATTTATATGTATGCATTCCTAAGAAGGAAATAAATCAAGGAAAATAATCAAAAAACAGAAACATTTCTAGGGCCAGTGGCATGAAATCAAAATGGGACCGATCCTGGGATTTCTGCTTTTTTATATTTAATTCTTACAATGATAATATTCATTTAAAAACATTAAAATGCACACCTAGCTTCCTTTAAGCAATTTACAACCAGTAGTACTGGCTGTAATGAGATTTCATTTCCTTCTATTTTTGTTGTAGTAAAAAAAAAAAAAACAACCAAATGACAGCAACAAATCTCTTCACTTGGCAAAGAAATGACAGAGTTGGGGGAGGAGGCACTTTGAAGAAACAGGACTTTTTAGTTGACTCTGGCATGACCCAGCACACTCAACAAAACTCGTGGTACTCAGAACGAAAAAGGTGGAACCCTGCTCCCACAGTACTGAAGGTTGTTTTTAGAAAGCTTAACTAAGAAACAGAAAATGCCAAGTGTGTTTTCCAGGGGTGGGAACAGGAACGTGAAACCTTACACCACCTAAAAGAGGTCTACGGGACTGACAGCAGGCTGGACCTGGGAAAGCGCGGGGGTGGGGAGGGCTCCGCGATCTCTTTTAGGTTTGGGCTCAGCGCCACGGTTTACAGCGAGCCGGGCTTGGGGTGTCAAGTCCCGGAGGGTGGTCAACAGCGTCTCTCTCGGGCGACATCGTACCCCTTGCGGCAGCCAAGGAAGAAGGTGGACAAGCAACACCTTGAGGTCTTCGGCTGAGCGGGGACAGCTCCGGAGAAAAGCCAAAGCGCCAACTTTTGCGTTCAACGTGGCATCTCCGTAAGGCTCGCCAAGTCTTCTCCGGAGTCCCAGCCCACGAGCGACCCCAACACCTTTCCAAGCTAGTGCCGCCTCCCCACGGCCCGGCTCTCCCAGGGAAGCCCAGCTTGAGCCGCGCCTGGCAGCTTGCAAAAGAGACCCCGACCTTAGGAGGTGCGGACGCGGATCGCCGTCATCCCACCTGACACCTAAGCCCGCGGGGCGCCCCGGCCGGGGCACGGTCCGGTCGCCAACAGCCCCGGCGGCGCCCCCTCCCCCACCTCTGGGCGGCGACCTCGGCGCCGCCGCCCCGGGGCCCCCGCTCACCCAGGTAGCGGCTCCTCAGCCGGGACGGGTCCTCCAGCCCAAGGGACCTTTTCCTCACGTCCCACAACAGGTGCGGGCAGGAGCCACTCCGAGCCATGGCTCCGCCGGGGCTGGGGTGGGAAAGGGGAGACCACCGCGGGGGGTGGGGAGGGGAAGAGAGGGAGGGGACAGGCCGATCAACACCCGAGCGGCACCAGCACCATGCGCGCGCCCCGGGGCCTCGCTGGCGCCGCGACTCAGAGGGCGGCAGCCACGGCCGCGCCTTCTCCCCCGGAGCGGAGAGGCACCCGGGCCACGGCTCGCCTCATACTCTCTCCTCAGACTACCCAGAACATCTAGAGATCGGCAACAGTCCCCTCCCTCGACCCCCCTCCCGCGGGAGGCGGAGGCGAAGGCGGAGGCGGCCGCGAGCTCCTCCCTCTCCTCCCTAGACCACGCCCCCTCCAGGCCTTTCTCGCGAGAGGATGCGCACCGGCAACAGAAGCCGGTGTACGTCACGATTGCCCTCACCCTGGGAGAGGCGCTGGAGGCCGCTCGAGCCCACTCCTTAATGGCTAAGGGAGGCGTGACGGAAGCCGCTGAGGTGGTCGTCTCGCTAACGCCTCTCGAGTCAAAGGAAAAAAACCGGGCGTGATGCCCCATGAATGTCATCCCAGCATTCGGGAGGCTGGACCATAGCGAGATCCAAGCCAGCCCTGGGGCACATAGCGACTCAAAAACAATCAGTAAATGAAAGGAAGCCCGACAGGTATCCAGCGTCATCTTTAGTTCGGGAGAGGGAAGCCCAGAAAACTTCTTAGTCAAAATGAGGGACGGGGCGGAAGTGCGGCTTCAGTTTCCCCTCTCCAACATGGCCTCTAGGGCCGGAAGGAGGCGAGGTTCTGGCCACGCCTCTTCCGCTCTGTGAGGCCAGCCAATTAGAGCAGGCTATTAAGCTTGCGCAACGCCTCGCCCGCCCAGCGCTAGCGGCCCCAGCGCGGCGACCTCTAAAGCACCTGTTGCCATGACTCCTCCTCCACTGTCTCCCCCACCCGCTCGCGGGAGGCGGGCTGGGGCGGGCTTTTTCTGAGCTCCGCCCCCTGAGCCTTTGCGGGACTCGGCCTCTAGGTGCTTCACCTCCGGCTGGCAGAGCCGGGGAAGGGCACCCTAGGGCAGAGGCGGACGCCCCAGCGCTGTAGAGAGAAAGTGACGAGCCGCCCTTCGTTGTCAGCCAGGAACGCGGACACAGCGGCGCTCCCACCCTGCTGCTGTCGATCCCTAGGCCGCCGCGATGGCAGCTGCCGGCGCCCGAGGCCTGCGGGCCACCTATCACCGACTCATGGATAAAGTGGAGTTGTTGCTGCCAAAGAAATTGAGGCCGCTGTACAACCACCCGGCAGGTAATGAATCCTGAACGGCTCGCACCGAGATCGTTCCCCTCCCTCCGAAACCGGGACATTAGAGGCCCTGTGACAGTTGAGTTGCTACCGGAATCCCAGAGCCCTCGTCTCGTCCCCTGAATCCATCAATTCTCCTAGCCTTTCACCTTGTTTCATCTTAGGTCTCTTTCCAAAAACCGAGTATCTCCACCCGGTGCCCTTTTTGACTTTTGATGCCTTCGCTCCCTTAAACACTACTCACACTCCGGACCTCGCCTCCAGACTTGAACCTTACTTAACTCCTGAGAGCCCCGAAGGGGTCTTGGGCCACCATGAAACCCTCATTCTCCTCCCCTTTCTCCCTCCGTGAATTTCTAACGCCCACGTGGGGTAGGGCTGAAAAGGTGTCTGGTCTCAGCAGAGGGTTTGGAATAAAGGTCATACTTTAGTTCCTCTTGGCAGAGGTCTGCTGAAGTGAGCCCTCCCCAAAATTGGACGCTCCCCACCCCCATCCCCTTCCCCTTCCCGGTTCAGTCAATGTCATTCCTGGTTCCATAGACCCAGTATAATAAGCCAGTCATTATGCAATCACTGACCAGGTTCTAACTGTGTTTTATGTGGGCAGATATGAATACAGTTCTGTTCTACCGCTCACCAAGATGTGACCTTGAGCAAAATTCTATACCTCTGTCTTCATTCATACAACATGTATTCAGTGTGAAAATCAAAAATAACATATGCTTGATTCTTTGATGATGTTAGCTGTCACAAGTACTGGATAAGAATTCTTGTAGTTAAAAATAATTCTTTAAGAAACTGGAAGGCCCCTGTCCCTCTAGCTCTTTATTATAGTTACTAAATTGATTTATTTCTAATACAAAATGGGTGATAGTAATACTTGGGTGAGGACTAAAATCTGATTATATTATGAAGTCTTTCAAGCATAAAATTGAGCGAATAGAAAATTTTACTCACAATGGAAAAATTGAGTTGCTAACAAAAAAGTGAACTTTGCCTTTACATAGATTAAATCCATAGTCTATAATTGATATTAGAAAGGTTTAGTTCTGTTTGTTTGTTTTTTGAGACGGCATCTCTGTATAGTCCATGCTGTCCTGGAATTCACTCTGTAGACCAGGCTGTCCTCAAACTCAGAAATCCACCTGCCTCTGCCTCCCAAGTGCTGGGATTAAAGGTGTGGTCCACCAGTGCCCAGTGAAAGGTTTAAGAGATGAGACAGCTCTCTAGAGCCTGGGCTGGTTATTAAATCTGGTGTCCACTTTAATAACAGAATGGTCCATACCTCTGCATAACAGTAATTTTAACACTTAATGGCATTACTGCAGCATGAAAATCATTATAAAACTTGTTTTTAAGGAACTTTATTGATGAAGTTTGTTTACTTATTAGTTTTTACATTTTTCTGTTTTGTTAAGTTTTATGGCAGAGATTTTTCAGAAGATAAAATTTGACAACTATGTAATGATCAGAATGTTACAAAATCAACTGAGGTCTGTGGCAATTCTTGCCCTCCAGCTTTGGAATGAGGACAGTGTAGAGCAGGCCCAGTTTTAAAGTACTTAAGCTAACAGGGAATTGAAAAGTAGTCTTTTTTGATGTTTTTCAAGACCCTGGCTTTTAGCCACTTGTAATTATTGTTTATAGTACTTAAACTGTAGAAGTACTTTGTGTGTTTCATCCAGAAGTCTTTGGGTTACTTCTGTTTTAAATTTGATGAAAGGAACACAGAGTTGGAAGACAGAGGTAGGTTAAGTCTTGACTTTGATTGTATGACTTTGGCTTTAACGAATGCCCCAAACCTTAGGAATCTCTTTGTTTGGTTAGTTGGTTGTTATTTGTTTTGGGTTTTGTTTTGGGTTTGGTTTGGTTTTCAAGGCAGGATATCTTTGTGCAGCCCTGACTGTCCTGGAACTAGCTCTGTAGACCAGGATGTCTTCAAACTCAGAGATCTGCCTACCTCTCCCTCCTGAGTGCTGTGATTGAAAATGTGAGCCCTTGAGCCAGGCATGGTGGCGAACTGCTTTATTCCTAGCACTCGGGAGGCAGAAGCAGGCGGATTTGAGTTTGAGGCCAGCCTGGTCTGCAGAGTGAGTTCCAGGACACCCAGGACTACACAGAGAAACCCTGTCTCGAAAAACCTAAAAAAAGGTGAGCCCTCACTGCCTGGGTGGAAATCTTTTAAAATTAAGAATGATTGTGAAAATTAAATGATTGTATTATCTGTAAGACATGTACAAAAGTATTTGTTTTACAAATCAGAACGAACTTTCTCTTCCAAATAAAGGGTTTAGGGCTTTTGTTGTTGTTATTGCATTGTTTGTTTGTTTGTTTGTTTTTGAGACAAGATCCCTTCTATCCCAGGTTGACCTTGAACTTGAAGTTGAGGTCTTGTTCGTTGCTGTTTATTTTGCTTTTTTAAAATTAGATCTTTACTGGGATGGTGGCATACTTCTTTAATCCCAGTACTCAAGATGCAGAAGCAAGCAGATCTCTGTGAATTTGAGTTCCAGGATAGCCAAGGCTGTGAAACGGGAAAACAAACAAACAAACAAACAAAAAAACCCTGTCTCCAATTAGAAAGAATAGATCTTATTACATTCTCCTGGCTGACTTTAAACTTGCTATATAGAGCAGTCTGACGTCAAACTCAAGAGAAATTGTCCTGCCTTGGCTTCCCAACTGCTAGAATTAAAGGTGCATACCACTGGGACCAGACACCTTATGTTTTCAGATCTGTCACTGAATCTAGAGCTCGTCAGTTCACCTAGGCTGGCTTGCCATTGAGCAGCAGGGATCGACTTGTCTACACTCTCAGTGATAGAGTTAAAGACAGGCACCAGTGTTCCTTACTTATGTGGTACTGGGAATAGAACCAGAGGCTCCGTACATGTTAAGCAAGAACTCAATAACCAAGCTACATCTCTAGCAATTAAGTTTTTGAATAATAAGTAAAGATGCCTGTACTGGTTAATTTTGTGTCAACTTGACACAGCTGGAGTTATCACTGAGAAAGGAGCTTTAGTTAAGGAAATGCCTACATGAGATCCAGCTGTAAAGTATTTTCTCAATTAGTGATCAAGGGGGAAAGGCCCCTTGTGGGTGGTGCCATCTCTGGGCTGGTAGTCTTGGTTCTATAAGAGAGCAGGCTGAGCAAGCCAGGGGAAGCAAGCCAGTAAAGAACATCCCTGCATGGCCTCTGCATCAGTTCTGCTTCCTGACCTGCTTGAGTTCCAGTCCTGACTTCCTTGGTGATGAACAGCAGTATGGAAATGTAAGCAGAATAAACCCTTTCTTCCCCAACTTGCTTCTTGGTCAAGGTGTTTGTGCAGGAATAGAAACCCTGACTAAGACAATGCCTATCACTAAAAACATATTTGTGATTGAAAAGTTGTAAGCCCAGCAATTTGAACAAAAATCTGAGAAAACAGATTATCGGCCTACTCCTTACCCAGAACGAATAGTCCCTGTGGATACTATTATACTTTAGTGTTTGGTATTGAATAACCTTCTAAGCATTAGACTACATTCATATACAGGGTTCTATTAAAAAGTTATGAAAGGTTAGAATATTAGCACTCAGAAAGTATATGTTGCCTATTATAAAATTTTAAATTTATTTTTTGTCATTGACAAATATTTCTAAAGAGGTAGCAAGAATATATTCTATTCAGATATTTATGTAGTTGGAATACTATGTGACCTGGAATTTTGAGGCCATTGTTTTGCTTGTGTAAATCATGTGCTGTGATATAGAATGATTGCCTCTATAGGAAAATAATAAAAACTAATAATAACTAAACTAGATTCCTAGACAAGTTCCTCAACTCATATAAGGGGTATCATTTAACCCACCGTCTAGCTAACTATATAGAAAACATATTGCTCCAAACAAGCCAGTTGTATAACTATGCTCTAGGCATTTGCCAGATCATAACATTAAAGGTAAGTTGCACAATGTTTACTTAATGTTTAGTTGTCCATATGGTTTGAATGTCCTTTAACTCTCTAAATATTAATCCTCATTGTAAGGCATTAAGTAACTGAAAATATAATAAGTCAAAGGTGTTTGGAGGTAGAAACTTTGGCAAGTAATTAGAAAGAAGTAAATTGGGCTGGTGAGATGGCTCAGTGGGTAAGAGCACCCGACTGCTCTTCCGAAGGTCCAGAGTTCAAATCCCAGCAACCATGTGGTGGCTTACAACCATCCCTAACAAGATCTGACTCCCTCTTCTGGAGTGTCTGAAGACAGCTACAGTGTACTTACATATAATAAATAAATGAATCTTTAAAAAAAAAAAAAAAGTAAATTCCTTAGGGTAAAGTGCCTATGACTGAGTCCTAGTGACTTTGGGACAGAGACCATGCATATACCTAAACATATCCTTTCCCCTCTTACTGCCCTACCTCAGATCTCTGTCAGCAAGAAGACCATCACTAAAAGGCCTTAGTCTGACTTCTCTCTACTCATGAGCCAAACAGTGGGTTCTGGGAACTAGATCTGGTCCATTCTGACAGCAACAAGTACTCTTAACCACTGAGCCATCTACCCAACCCCAGATGGTTCTCACCAAGTATTGGCCTTAGACATTTCATTGTAATAATGGAACATGGATGAATACAGCTGAGGAAAAACACTGCTAATTTTAAAAGCATTCTTTTGTTTTGTTTTTCAAGACAGGGTTTCTCTGTGTAGCCCTGCTGTCCTGGAACTAACTCTGTAGACCAGGCTGGCCTCGAACTCAGAAATCCACCTGCCTCTGCCTCCCAAGAGCTGGGATTAAAGGCTTGGGCCACCAATGCCAGGTAGAAAGCATTCTTTAAAAAAAAAAAATAAGGTGTATCATCCCAAAAGATGCATAATATAAAATACCAGTATTCATAATCCTGATCTTAGTGTTAAGTCAGAACCAGTTTTAGTGCAATTAAAGTTTTAGTACAGTCAGTAATGGTGTCAAATACCAACTTTAACATTATGAGGTTGTGTGTGTAGTTGGCCAAATGATATCATATATATTGTGTAAGTCTTGTATAGTATGTGGAACTAAGAGGGATATTGAAAAGTGAAGAGAGTAAAAGATGAGACATAGTTGATTCATGGATAGTAAACAATATTAGAGAAGTTCTGATATTCTGCTGAATTCTAGAACAACTGCAGATAACAGTTATATACATTATACACACAGGTTTAGATTTCTTTTTTATTTTACTTTTTTTTTTTTTAACACAATGTCATATAGACCAGTTTGGACTTGCTATGTAGCTGGGTACAGCTGGCCTTGAACTGATCCTCCCACCTCTGCCAACTGAGAGCTGCACATAAACAAAGAAATAATGACAAATCCCAGACAGGCCCAGAAAATAATGCCTGTACTCCAGCCCTCGGGAGATACAGGGAAGAGGACTGAGTGTTGCTGCAGTTTAAAAAGCTGAGAAAAGGAAAGCCACAGTAGAGAATGGTGTGGAAGGAATGAGAAGAGGTAGTGATCTTTGTGACCTTCCAATATTCAGTAAGAAATTTTATTCTTCACTTCACTACAGTGAATACCAGTTCAGTGTTTGTAAGTGTATGTGTGCATATGCTTTTCCAAGAAGGAAGTCTTTTTATAGTAGGAAGAATCATACATACATACATACATACATACATACATACATACATATAGCCTATGTTCTGGACAGAATTCATTTATTCCACTGATGACAATTACTCCCAGCTGAAAAAAATTTAGGAAATAAAATTTAGTTTATAAAAGTACAATCAACCTAGCTGGATATAGTTGTGTACCCCTATAATCCCAACACTCAGGAGGAAGAGGCAAACAGATCTCTGGGAGTTCTGGGCCAGCCAGGTTTGCTAGTGAGTTCGGGGGCAACCAGAGCTACATAGTGAGGTCCTGTCACAGAAAACCAAATAATGGAGGGGAAAAAAAAAAGAGGAGAAAAGGTACATCAATCTGCCTGGCATGGTGATACAAACCTGTAAGCCTCTTCCAGAGGCTGAGGCAGAACATCACCCCACGTTCAAGGCCAACCTGAACTGAGCTGTTTGTTCTTGAACTATATGATGAGACCCCAGTCTCAGAAAAAAACAAAAAGTAAAAACAAACAAAAAAGGAACTGGGTAAGGTGGCTCTGCAGGCAAACCTGAGTTTGATCCCTGAGACTCGCACAGTATGAAAGAACTGACTCTCAGACATTGTTCTCTGACTTCGTGTCTACTGCATGTAGGGACCACTCCCTCAGACCCACTAAATAAATAATGAGTAATACATGTAAAAAAGAAAAATAATTATTTTGCTGTATACTGTATTTCCTTTATCCTTAAATAGATCATAATTTTAAATATACATAGAATACTATCTGGTATTTCTAAATTATCAATTTTTGCTGCCTTTTCTACCTTTACGAGTAATAAAGTCTTAAGAAAAGAAGGTGAAAATGTATTGTTAAATTCTTTGTCTAAAAGTGTTCATTTCTCTCTGAGAATATCATGTCTCTTGTTGAACTATAAATGGAATTTTTATAAGGTGATTTTTAAAATTAATTTCCACTTAATTATTTCAATAATAGTGAATATTAACAGCTACTCTATCAATTTACACTTCTGTTTATCCTGACACTAAGGTGGTAATATAATCATATTAGACATTATAATTATCATTTTTATGTTTTCCTGTGAGAATAACTATAATTGTATATAGCCTAACCCTGTTTTTTTCAGTCTTAATAATGCATTGGCATTGTTACCATTTGAGTAATGTCTACATCTAAGTTATTTATTTCACTAATGTTTTTAGATCCAGTGACAACTTCTGTATCTGAATTCATATATTATCTGCATTTATTCACTATATGAATAAATCTGAAGATAAAACAAATTAGTTGAGAACAAATAAAAGGGAAAACTAAGTTTTCTTTGAAACCTTTATAGTTATATTATTTGGGCCCCACTCCCACCAGAGACAGGGTCTCGCTACATAGTCCTAGATAGCCTAGAAATCTCTGGGTAGGCCAGGAAATCGATTTCTTAGAAGTCTACCTACTTCTGCTTCCTTATTGCTGGAATTTCAAGCATATATGACTATACCCAGCCCTCCTTTTCTTTTTTAAAACTTGAAAACAAAGTAAAAATATAAAACAAAAGCAAGCTACTTTGTGGTAGAGGTCATACCTGTAATCCCATTTGTGGTAGTTTGAATATGCATAACCCAGGGAGTTGAACTGTTGGGAGGTGTGGTCTTGTTGGAGTATTGTAGCCTTCTTACAAGAAGTATGTCACTGTGGGGTGGACTTTGAGACTCTTCTCCTAACCATGTGGGAGTCAGTCTGTTCCTGGCTTCCTTTGGATGAAGATGTAGAGCTCTCAGCTCCTCCAGTGCTGTGCCTACCTGGAGGCTACCATGCTTCCCCACCTTGATGATAATGGACTGAACCTCTGACCCTGTAAGGTAGCCCCAATTAAATGTTGTCCTTTACAAGAACGGCTTGGTCACAGTGTCTCTTGACAGCAGTAGAAACCCTAAGACACTATTCTTTGGGCGACCAAGGCCAGAGGAAAGCAATCAGTTCATAGTCAGCCTAGGCTACTTGGAGAATTACAAGCCAATGTGGGCTACGGAGTGAGACAGTCCCCAGGCCCCTACCCCATCTCAAAGATAAAACACAAAACAAAAACAGCTACTTGTTTATATTTACAATTATCCAACTCTAATTATCCTGATATTAACTTGTCCATTGCCTTCAAGTACCTCAGAAAAATAGCAATTTATAATCTTGCATATATGCTACTAATATTTTTTGCTTAGTACTTAAAACTTATTAAACTCATTTAAAGTTTGTTTTCATCTTTTAAAATTATCACTAATTAGGGCTGGAGAGATGTCTCAACACTTAAAAATACTTGCTGGTTTTGCAGATGAACTAGGTTTAGTTCTGGTTCCTAGTACTCAGTAGCTCATAGCCATCTGTAACTCCAGCTTCAGGGGATCTGATACCATCTTCTGGCCCCCATGGGAACCAGTCATAAACATGATACAGATACATACAGGCAAAATAGTCATAACATTAAATAAATGTATTTTTTTCACCAGTTAAAATGTCTTTCTTGTCCAAAGTCCTGGTCACTTAATTTCATGTTTGAAGGAGGGTTTTTGTTTGTTTGGTTGGTTGGTTGGTTGATTTGGTTGTTTGGTTCTGTTGGCATTTGTGCAGTTACATTTTTATAAACTGTTGCCTAGCTTGGAACATTTGAGTAAATTAGTTACTAGGTAAACCTACTGGAAAACTTTATATTCATTAACTCAAATGTTCAACCATGTAAACTTTCAAAGAAGCCAAGAAGGACCTTACTCAGAAAACAATTTGGGGACAGCAATAGAATAAACAGTTTTGACGTGGTAGGGGCTGGGAGAATCCAGAACAATTCAAAGAAAATATAGACACCTCTTCACCCAGAGACTGAGAAGGTACACTTTCTTGAGTAATGAAACCAAGCTTCAAGCAATAATAAAACCAAACTAAGAAATTTATACAGACTATGATCCAGGGTCCATGTATGTCAAAGAAAAATGATTCCTCCCCTACTCACTCTAAATGAAATTACAGGGATCTGATTCTGGGCTTGGAACAGGCTCCATGGTCTAAGAACAGCTTGTTAGTAAAAGTCTAGTAAAATCATGAAGGAAGCCTATGCTGCTGAAAATGAGGAGACAGTGATTCTGGCCTTGAGAGTAAAGCAATGTCAGGGTCCTTCTCTGTCAAGCTTACTAAAGTTTGAATATGTTTGATAAAGCTTCAATTCTGGGCATGCATAGTTAAGCCCAGTGTAGAAGACAGTAAAATATATGAGCTGTTTTGGTTGTTCAGAGAAGCATTTAGCTTAAACTGGAGATGCTAAAGAAAGTTTACTTGATAACCTGGAACCAAAAACAAGGTTTTGAGGGATGGATGGCGGTTAAGGGTTAAGAGGAGGATGTTAGGGTGGAGCTACTGAGTGGTTCTTTGCTGGTGCAGCTGGTTTGTGCATTCAAATGTTTAACAGCATCCAGGTCTCTTTGCCCACGAGAGGGCACTGGTAGCAACAGCAGAAGCAATACCACTGTAACCACCTATTTGTGGCAATTGTTTACTTGGTTCCTATCTCCTGCACCTCTAATCCCAATAGTCACACAGATGAAACCAAAGCAGGAGGAACCTGCGTTCAGAATCTAAGGTATATACAAAGCCATGTCTCAAAAATATTTTTTCTTTTAAATCATGGTTTTTCTTAGTATAATTTATCATAAAAATCCACTTGGATCCCTACCAACTGCTAATGAATACTGGGATGTGCTGGAATTACAGGCTTGCTGGTACCACACAACACTACATTGGTGTAGTCCTTCAATAATTCTACTTCTTTCTCCTCACTCCCCTTCTGTTTTTGAGACAGGGTCTCCCTACTGTCCTAGAATTCAGTTTGTAGACCTCAAACTCAAAGAGATCAACCTGCCTCTGGGATTAAAGGGCTGCACCACCACACCCAGCTCTCTTCCTGTGGGTTTTTTTTTTGGGGGGGGCGATATTTTGTTTGAATTAGAACTTATTGATCCATGCCGGGCGTGGTGGCGCACGCCTTTAATCCCAGCACTTGGTAGGCAGAGGCAGGCGGATTTCTGAGTTCGAGGCCAGCCTGGTCTACAAAGTGAGTTCCAGGACAGCCAGGGCTATGCAGAGAAACCCTGCCTCGAAAAACCTAAAAAAAATAAAAAACTCATTGATCCTCCTGCCTCAGCCTCCCAGTGCTGGTACTACAAACATGTACCACTTAGTCTTTAAAGAGTTTTGTTTCTAGTTTTGCTCAAGGTAGGAAGAGAGGGACTGGCTGTGATCAGAATTCCTATTCAATTAGAAAGCATCAAAAATGAACCCTTTGGTAGTTTCAATTCTCTCAACAACCATTTTAGCACTGTCTACAAATTTGTTCCACAGTTTAGACTATAAATAGTCCCCTATAAGGTTTATGGGGAAAATGTAAAAATAATTTGATATGAGATACCTAGGAAAATAAAGCTTAGCATTATAATTATACTCACAAAGACATGATCTGTGATCTTCAAGTGTTCGGAGAATTCTAAAAATGATACCCTAGGATTAGATTGCAGTATAAACTACTACCATGTGCAACACACACACACACACACACACACACACACACACACACAGCTAAACCAGACTCACCAATATCTAATGCCAAGCTCACGGAAACAGTTTATGTCATTCTTAAGTATCTTGCTGGGTGAGTTCCAGGACTCTGTATACTTTTGGTTTTCTCTAAATTACATAAGGCATTAAGTTAGATAGTTGTTGCTCTACTTTGTTTGGGGGCCAACTTCAAGAAAAATACATGTTTATTCAATGCAGATGAAAAAGACTGAGTCTTAAAATATAAACCAATGAATCTCCTGGGTACTAGAATTATAAGAAGTGCACTACTACACATAGCTTCCAAGTATTGTCAGTCCATAGTTGGGTGGATCTGAAGATGATGGAAGCCACAGATAAGGAGAGCCAAGTAAGCCGGGCGTGGTGGTGCACACCTTTAATCCCAACACTCGGGAGGCAGAGGCAGGCGGACTTCTGAATTCGAGGCCAGCCTAGTCTACAAAGTGAGTTCCAGGACGGCCAGGGCTACACAGAGAAACCCTGTCTCGAAAAGAGAAATAAATAAATAGATAGATAGATAGATAGATAGATAGATAGATAGATAGATAGATAGATAGATAGATAGATAAAAGGAGAGCCAAGTATAATTTAAAAATTGTGTATGTGTACATATATATCTATTTTATGCATATATGCTTCCTTATTCATTATAGTAACATAAGTAATATAAACTATTTTGCATTATGCTGGCTAACTTTCCTTTAATACTATTCATGCAAGTATGCAGCTACTTGATAATCTTCATAGGTAAGTAGATAAGCAGCTAACTGTTTAAAGTGTACTGTGGAAGGCTAAGTAAGCATGGTACTGTAATCCCAGCATGCACTTGGTGAGGCAGGCAGATTTTGTGAGTTCCAGGCCAGCCACAGCTACACAGTAAGACCTTATCTCAAAACCAAAAATCAAAAGAGGAAGAGGCCAAGAGTATTGCTGCAAGCTTGAACACACACTGGTGGGATTTGTAGTGCGACTTTGTCTCAAAATCCTAAAGTAAAATACATTGTGGTAGGTTTTTAAATATCCTGTATTAAAAATCTTATTGAATTGGTTAATTTAACTGTAAGAATAATGAGAATTAGTCTGAGATATAAAAAGAATCAAGGACTATGTTAAACTGGAAAAGTAGTCCAGGGTCCCTGCCACTTAATGTTAAAGGCAAGTGATAGCCCAGCTTCCTAAGCTGTGACTCACAACCCTCTGTTTGGTTATGTAACTGAATTTGGGAGCAGTAGAAACTTTGTCAGCAGTAAAAGTTTCTGAACATGTAACAACAAAAGCTTAACTCAAGCTTAAATATGGAGGAGTTGTAGAGATGGCTTAGCAGTTCAGAGCACTGGCTGGGGTTGGAGAGATGGCTCAGTGGTTAAGAATACTGACTGCTCTTCCAGAGGTCCTGAGTTCAATTGTGAGCAACCATGTAGTGGCTTACAACCATCTGTAGTGGGATAAGATGCCCTCTTCTGGTGTGTCTAAAGGCAGCTACAGTGTATTCATATAAATAAAACAAATAAATCTTAAAAAAAAAAAAAAACCACTGGCCATTCTTCCAGAGGAAGATTCCCAGCACCTACATAGTGGCTTACAACTGAAACTCCAGCTCCATGGGGTCCAGCACCCTCTTCTAACCTCCTCCGCAGCCAGGCACACAAGTGATACACAGACATACACATGAGCAAAGCACTCATATAAATCAAGTCAAATACATCGTGAACTAAGGTGTTTCTGATAGTACTTACCCTTGGAATAATGCACAATTTCACTACAACTTCAGTTCTGAACACTAAGTATACACTATGTGCTGGGCATACAGTCAACACAATATCAGCAAGTACTGCCTGAAACATCTCACTCAATAAGACTATTGTATGTTATAAATTGCATTATTTTACTGTATATACAAAGTACAAAGCTCTTACAGAAATATGGTTTAATTACAAAAAGGTTTTGAATATTTTTTTAAAGATTTATATATGTGAGTACACTGTTGCTCTCTTCAGACACACTAGAAGAGGGCATCAGATCCCATTACAAATGGTTGTGAGCACCATGGGTTGCTGGAAATTGAACTCAGGACCTCTGGAAGAGCAGTGTTCTTAACCACTGAGCCATATATCCAGCCAGTTTTGAATATTTTTACCTTTTTTTGCTCTGCATGTAAGCACCAAATTCATATATCTTTGTATTGGATTGTCAGAATGTTTGATAATTAAAAATTACTGAGTAGTGGAAAGGTAGTTCATGATTTAAAAGAATTTGTTGCTCTTCCAGAGGTCCAGAAATCTGTTCCCAGCACCCACATCAGGTAGCTCACAACAACCTGTAACTCTAGTTTCAAAGGATCTGATGAATCTCTGTGAGTTCAAGGCCAGCCTGATCTATTCCAGGCCCTTACTCAAAAAATTATCCTTATAAAGTAGAATATTAAGGTAGTAGTAATAGACATGGGCATCAATTTTATTTTTAACCTTGAATTTGTTTATAAATCACTATTTTTATATTAGGTTGCATAATGAAATAAGCATCCCAGGAATGGTGGGACATGCCTGTAGTCTCAGTGTTACCTCCAGGACAGCCTGAGCTGCAGTTTAACAAGAACGTGTTTCAAAAAAAGAAAAAAGAAGTAGATGTATTTTGTTGATCCCATGTATAAGAAAGAGCATATGTAATATTAAGTATTCCAGTATATAACTAAACTTGGCAAACTTAGTTAACATTTTAAGGTCCCCGGACAAAATCTGTCATCTCTTACCCTACCACATATCCTTTGACGTAAAAAGTGTTGTCTGTGGATCTAGTACAGGACACTAGTTAAAGAGTTAAAACTTGCATCCTACTTACTGCTGCTCACCAGGTGCATTTCTTGAGTGAATCCTACAGCTTCTCTGAGTTCCTCCCCCTCTGGATGTCATGCTTCTCAGATTCTAGGTTATCCAAGAAAAACAATTTTCTTTGTTTTTGAGAAAGGCTCTTACTGTGTAGCCCAGACTGACCTCAAACTCAACAAGTAGTCCATGCTGACAATGAACTCACAGTATATACCTGCCTCCCCTCAGCCTTTCAAGTGATGAGATTCTAGGTATGAATCACCTCACACAGGCCAGCATTCATTCCAACACTTCAGATATTCATTTGACACTTTTAACAAAGCAGATAAGTGCCAGACTGACTAAAACAAGGACCTTGCTACTAAGGAACCTTTGAGACCCTGTATCAAAATAGACATTAGATGTATGTGTGTGTGTATTTGTATTTGTGGGTATGTGTGGGGGCGTGTGTGCATGTGAGAAATAATGTATAATCTATGTTTATGTTGAAATAAATAAAATAGAATATACAGAATTTTTGCAAGACCTCTTAATAGGTATATATGATAAATTATCATTTATAGCTACAGGTTTTAATAAAAAGAATGAACATTACTAAAGCTTATGTAAATAAAATTTTATAATTTGATATTTCCTCTAAAGATTGTGACTAAACTAAAATTAAGTTTCTGTTCAAAATAAAGCACTGGGAAAGATTTCCAGAACTATCTCCATTATTTCTTTAGCTTGTTTTTTTAAGATTTATTCTATTTATATAGATTTGCTTATGTCCATGTGGGCTATTTATACAGTACAGTGCCTACAGAGGTCAGAAGAGGACATTTAGAACTGGAGTTGCAGATGGTTTTGGCCCACTTGATATTGGTGCTCAGGACTGAACTCAGGTCTCTCTGTAAATGCAGCATGTGCTCTTAACTGCTGGACTATCCTTCCAGTCCCACCTTAGCTTGTGCCACAACACCCAGCTCACCTTAGCTTATTTTTAATATTATAAATACAAATAGTTGGCAAAAATATTAAAAAACACATAGAAGAGTGATACTATATTTTTGTCCCTTCCTAAATCTTAATACAAAGTGTATAGAAAGCAGAGTAGAATTTTAGCTAATAAAGGAATGCATATAATACATTGGAATATTTCTCAATTTTTCTTTCTTTTATATTTCAGGCCCCAGAACAGTTTTTTTCTGGGCTCCGATAATGAAATGGGTAAGTCTTGGTTTTAATAGGAGTTACTTAAAATAATTAATTCCTTAATATAAATTTACTAATTTAAAATAGATTTTATGAAGGCTGTATACTACCTACCTTTCTCTACACTATTAATTTATCAGAAATGGCTTTTTTTTTTTAAACCCTGGATGTCCTGGAGCTTACTCGTGTACACCTCGAATTTACAGAGATACACCTGCTACTGCCTCTTGAGTGCTGGGATTAAAGGCATCTTTCACTACCACCGAGCCTAAATTTTTAACAAAACATACAGAGTCATGCAAGGTGGTATACCCTATTACCCCAGGACTTGACTGACGGAGATAGGGAGGTAGGAAAGGGTTTAGGTCTGTCCTTTGGCTATATAGAGAATTTGAAGCCAGCCTAAAGTGTATATGACTATGCCTAATATATGTATTACATAAAAGCATTCAGTGTAAGTGATAGAGCTTATGACTTTTAGCTCCAAGATTAATAATAATGTTACTATAATATATAGTCTATGTGTATATATAATATATATCAATCTAGTGGCTATAGCAATGATTTATAGCAAATCATTGAATTTATATTGAAAAGGATCTGTTTGAAACTTTTTACAAAATCTTCAGGCCCCATCACATATCTGCTTACTTAGTCTGAAAAGAATCCAGGGTTAGAGCCCAATAAGCTGTTTTAATACCCTCTCCAGGTGATTCTAGTGTCCTCCAAGTTTGAAAACTGCTGGTCTTTGAGCTTTAATATGACAAAATGCATATAAAATTACTACCTTAATCGGTTTTGCTTTTGTATTTTAAATGTACATCCTAGTAATGTTCATTGCTTCATCATATAGCCAGTCTGCAAAGACTTTGCATCTTGGAGACTTTGGGATCATACACAATCCCCTACTTGCTGTTCTTTCTCTTAAAATACCATTCTACTTCTTGGTTGTGTCTGTGAGTTTGACTGTTCTAGGTACCTCATAGAAGTGGAATCATGCAATATTTTTTAAAGATTTTTTAAAAAAAATATCTATGTCTCTGTGCATGTATCTGTACATGTTGCTGATGCCTGAGGAAACCAACGAGTGTGGCAGATTCTCTGAAGCCGGAGTTAGAGGCATTTGTGAGCTACCCAGCATGGGTGCTAGGAGCCTAACTTTAATCCTCTGCAGGAGTAACAAGGACTCTTAACTGCTGAGACATCTCTCCAGGCCCACAGAGTCATGCAATGTTTATGACTGCTGTGTGCTCTCCAGGTTATTGCATGTCAGAAGTTGCTTATTCTGTAGCTGAATAATAGCCACTGTGTTGCTGGCTGTAGGGTTGGATGCTTGCTGCTTGAAAGCCAGTACTGTGGAGCTGAGAGTTGGTGGGAAAGAAATAAGGTTTATTGAAGGACTGGCAACTTGGAAGACAGGGGAGGCTTTTATGCTGCTACCTCTGACCTCCATCCTGCTCCATCCCTCCAAAAAAAAGCGTTGGGAACTGGGTGTAAGAAAGGGCTTTTAGCACTCGTATGGTTGCACAAACCTTTAATCCCAGTACTCAAGAGACAGGCAGTCAGATTAGTTCAAAGGCAACCTATTCTACATAGAAAATGATAATTTAAAAGTGGGGTGTTTTTAGAAGGATGCACAGAGGAGAGTTGCAAAAATCAAACATGCTGGGCAGAGCCCTTATCATTTATAGCATTTGTCTCCCTTTTTTTTTTTTTTTTTTTTTTTCCTCTTTTCTCATCTGGGTGTAATATTGTAATGGACCTTTAACCTCCTGAAGATCTTTAAACAGAATTATTTAATTTTATTTTGTTGATGTGCAGTACCAGAGATTGATCCCAGGGCCTACGTGTGCTAGGCAAGTGGTGTACTAGCACCGAGGTGCATCCCCAGCCTAGCACACTAACCCTTGTTGAAGCTCAGCAGTTTACATGTTTTATGTTAGCCAGTGCATAAACTAAAGAATATGGAGAGGCAGTTACATATTTGGGAGTAATTTTAACGTTATCAAATGCTTTGGTTTGAGTTTTTATTTTGGTTTGGTTTGGTTTATAGTACTAAGAATTAAACTCAGGGCCTCATGCATGGATGGGAGAAGTGCTTTATTATGGAGTTCCATCCTTTTTTACCTTTTGTTTTGAGATATTATCTCAGTAAACTGTCCAGATTTTCCTTGAAGTTTTGATCCTTAACCCTCTTTTAACGTCTTATTTTGGAATAGGATCTCACTAAGATACCTATGCTAACCTTTGGACTCACTCTGTGGTTATGACAGGCCTTTAACTTATGATCCTCCTCCCCTAAGCCCATACCTTGAATCACAGGTTTACACCAGCCCAGCTTATTACCAAGCTTTCTGAGTGATGCTGAAGTTAGGATATGTGTGGTGTGGTTCTATAAAAGACACTGAAGACATAGATAGCAGGAGTGGGGTGGAGGTGGAGAGACAGCTCAGTGGTTTAGAGCGCTTGCTTCTCTTGCACATACCTAGTTTCAATTCCCAGCATCTACACGATCTCGCTGCCAGTTGTAACTCCAGTTACATGGGTTCCAGTGCCCTTGTCTTGACTCTATGTGCACTGCACACAGATGGTACACCTGTGTACATGCTGGCAAAATGCTCATACCCACAAAAAATAAAAATAAAAAATTTTAAGGCACCAAGGAAGATATGGTCATGTGTACTTTAATATTAAAGAAAAATCATCTAGGGCCAGTAAGAGCTCAGATGATAAAGGCTCCATTGGCTAATCCTAAATTCAATTTCTGGAACTCACTTGGTGTAAGAGAGAACTGACTCCCACAGCTTGTCCTGTGACTTCTACATATGCACCATGGTACATGTACATGCTCACAAAATAAGAACATTTCTAAAAATAGGGAAAAATCATCTAATAAACTAAGACTGAGTGAACTTTCCAGGTACTTTGTTGTTGTTGTTGTTGTTGTTGTTGTTTTTGAGACAGGGTTTCTCTGTATAGCCCTGGCTGTCCTGGAACTCACTTTGTAGACCAGGCTGGCCTCGAACTCAAAAATCCACCTGCCTCTGCCTCTGCCTCTGCCTCCCGAGTGTTGGGATTAAAGGTGTGCGCCACCACGCCAAGCTCTCCAGGTACTTTAAAAAACAAAAAAATATTGACAGAAAACATGAGAAAGTACTCCTAAATCTATGATGGGGGTTTTTTGTTTGTTTGGTTTGATTTGGTTTTTGGTTTTGTTGTTTATTTGGTGGGTTTTTGGGGGGAGGGCGGGGGTTCTTGCTGTGAATTTTCTTAATCGTATGGGCACTATTGTGATTATAGCTTTCATGTGGAAATTCACAAATACTTTATGTTTAATTTAAAATTAAAAATGATTGTCTCACTCCTGATGTTCCACCATATCTTAATGTATGTTTGCAGGGATTGGTATGTGCTGGATTAGCTGACATGGCCAGACCTGCAGAGAAACTCAGCACAGCTCAATCCACTGTGCTGATGGCTACAGGTAAATTAAACACTTCCATATTCTACTGTTGTGTAACTATTTCTGAGGAGATGTGAGAAAAAGTCTATGCACTACAGATAGGAGTTGGAACAACCAAAGTTCAGCTTAGTGAAACAATGAGTTTCTTGGAGTTAGTTATAGAAATAGGGGTAAGGAGTTACTTAAGGACCAGAAATGACTCAGATGGTTGCATCACAGAAAGCCTACCACAGCATGGTGACAGCCAGGAAACATGGAACTTGCTGCACAAACTGCAGGCAGCTTAACAGGTTAGAAAGTGTTTCTTCTAAGTAACTCAGTTAGTCTGAATATCTTCCAGGAAGCTTGGCTTGAGAGTTTTTCTCAGCAGTCTTTACTATTTATAATGAGCTTAAAGAGAGAGGGACTTGAGTGCCACTGGTCTGTTTTAGGAACTTCCTGATATTTTTAAATTTACTTCTTGAATTTTAACCAGCTTCTCTTCATACCATCACAAGTCCTTTTAAATTTATTATTGTTGAGAATTTCATACATGTTATAATGCTTTGATCAAGTCATCCCCCCACTATTTTTCTCTCTCAACAACAATAAGAGGAACATCCTGAGTCTTAACAAACTTACTTCTAAGATGGTTATCCTGAAAGAGATTGCTGTTACAATAACTACATACTAGCTGAAGCGATAGCTCTGCCTTTAAAGGCCAGTCTCACAACTGAAATTAACTACATACAACAAAACTCTCTTTGGTCTTACAGTCATTAATGATTTTATTTTTCGAATGTCAGCATACATATTTACTCACATATTATCCATCTTTAGGAAACCTACTGCATTATGGATAGCGTAGCCAGGAAGGCTGTTAGGAATAATTTTCTGCTTGAGATTTTGCTTTTCAGGTTTTTGAAATCTTTTGGAAAGATAGTATAGTTAATATGACTGGTTCCTAGCCAAGTCTCCTTTTAATGTAAGAACTGAGAATTTCATGTAATACTGAAAATTATATCATGAGAATTTTTATGTAATATATAATGCAGAAAAGTCTATACCTTTAAAAATGCTTTTTTTCACCCCACACTATGACTTTTCTTCCTGTATGTGCTGCTTATTGACTCTTCCTTTGCACTTAATGCTTTTCGTTGACTTAAAAAAAATCAAACTTTTAAGGAAAAAAAATGCTTTGTTTCAACAGGGTTTATTTGGTCAAGATACTCACTTGTAATTATACCAAAAAATTGGAGTTTGTTTGCTGTTAATTTCTTTGTGGGGTCAGCAGGAGCCTCTCAGCTGTTTCGGATTTGGAGGTAAGCCCAGGTGTTTCTAGAACTCGGTCAGAAGTCACCTCAGTGTTGTGTGTATCAAGTATTATGTTGATTAAATTGTGCATGAAGGAGAAGTGTGTTCTTTCTATCAAAGTGGAGAGTTACAAATAAGTTAAAAGCAGCTAAGCTTGTGTTACTTAGATTTTAGATCCAACAGTTTATTGTCTAAATGGGTTCTCATTTTTCATAGTCTCTCTCTCTCTCTCTCTCTCTCTCTCTCTCTCTCTCTCTCTCTCTCACTCACTCACACACACTCAATTGTATTAGCTAATTTTCTGTTGCTGATAAAATACCATACCATGACCAAAAGCAACTTGAACAAGAAAGAGTTTGCTTGGCTCACAATTCCAGGGGGCAGAGTCTATGATGGTGGGAAATCATGGCAATAGGAACAGCTTGGCTGCAGGAGTAGGTTGATCACATTTCCATTCACATATAAAAAGCAGAGAGTGGGCACAGGAAATGGAGTATGATTGTGAAATCTCAAAGCCAACCTTCAGTGACAATACTTTGTTCAGCAAGGCTTCATCTCTTAAAGGTTCTTTAACTTCCCAAACAGCACCACTCTGGGGACCAAGTGTTCAAATACATGAACCCTTGGACAGCAATTCTCATTTGGACCAGCACCACAACATATAAAACTCATGGTGTACTAAGTAAATTCCATCAGCATCCTTTTCACTTGCTTTCAACTATATGTAGTAAGTGAGCTTTAAATGTATGGGAATTTTATATAAATATTCATATTGGTCCAGGGTCTCTCAAGATTGAACATAAAGGACTGAAGGAATGGTGTGGCTGTTAGGAGTGCCAGTGGCTCTTTCTGAGAACTGAAATTTGACTCTCAGCACCTATATCCTGTGACTCACAACTGCCTGTAACTCCAAGCTCAGGAAATCCAGTTTCTGGTCTTTACAGAAACCTGTACACTTTTACATGCACACATAAACACATGCACACAATAATTATTTTTAAATAAAGAATGAAAATAGGTCAGTGGATGTGGCTCATATGTCCATTGCTTGCCTAGCATATGTGAGCCCTTGGATTGGACCCCATTCACTGGAATTTTTTTGTTTCTATTTGCTTTTGTTGTTTTGTTTTGTTTTGTTTTGTTTTTATTTCTGTTTGCTTTTGTTATTTTTTTGGAATTTTTTTAAGTGCATGTGTGTGTGATAAAAATTAAAATTTATATAAGAAACTTATACCATATAAATGGTTAAAATCTGAAACAGAGAACAGAAGCAAATGAACCCTTTGAGTAAATTTTCCTTCAGCCTGTTTCAGTAAGCTCCGTGGAAGATTATATTGACAGTGGGAAAGAAGTGCTTCTCATTCTCTGTACATGTTTTTATTGATAATGATTCATTTCTGTTTTCTTTATAGATATAATCAAGAACTCAAATCTAAAGGAATCCAGTAAGAGAGTTCCTGATCACCTAAACAGTCTAGATGTGGACAGAAACATTGGAACCTAGTGTATTTGATTACTGATAAGGTGATTGCTAACTGTTCTGATAACGTTCGAAAAGAAGGAAAACAAAATCTAACTGTAATTAAAAGCTAGCACTTAACTTCACAAAAAAATAAAGCAAACTTTTAGTACCAGTCTGTCTTTACATATGCCTCAAGGGACTTGCTTGTGGATGGCACCAACCTTGTTTTCTACCATTTGTCCATAATAAACCATTCTTGGTCATGCATACCCCCAGCTTCATCTTTCAGTTAACCAAAATGTAACCTCAAACACATACAAGCAAACATGGTCAAAGGGTTAGAAATCTGCTTACTAGTGTGGGGTGGCCAAGTGACTGCAAGTGGAAGAACGTAATGTCCAAGGGATGAAGGAGAGACAGTAGAATGACTGGCAAAATGGATTGAACTATTTTAAAACATTCTAACCAGACGGACATTCTTTCATCACTAGAGATTTTTAAATAGGATGGCTGTAATGGTGAACTGAGACAATTCTGTTGTTCTATTTTTTGCTGCTCGTTTTCTTTAAGACAAGAACTTGCTCTAGCCTAGGACAGCCTCCAACCCTCCTCTCCTGACTCAGTCTCTCAATGTAGAGATGACAGAAATGTGCTATCATTCCCAACTTGAGATAATGCTAACACAGCCTGGTTCATAAAGAGGATTCATTTTTAATTACTTCAGTAACTGATATAATACAGCACAAAAGGCTCTAGAGTCCATCTAACCTGACTTTACATCTTAGTTCTTTGATTTATAAACTGGGGCTTTGGGTAAAATAAGTGCTTTGCAGAGACTTGCAACCTAACTAGGTTTTCTGTATATGCTTGTAACCTTTGTCTCCGGGATCTAGGAGACTCTGGGCATAGATTACTCTATATTGGAAAGTTATCATTCGATTGGCTTGGCCTTAATTTTGAAGTACTGACCTAAAACAATTAGTAAAACAATTCTTCATTAGCACTGTAGCCAGGTGAGTGAGTAAAGCAGGGGATTTCAGTATTTGAAGAAATGAGAGACCGTTTCGGTGGGTTGAATCCAGGACTTGTGCATGCAAAACACACACTGTAACACTGAGCTACACGCCAACCGAAGGACCTTTAAAATCATACTATATAACGGGGTTAGAGAAATAGCCCACAGTTAAGAGCACTCACTATTCCTACAGAGTGCCTAGGTTCAGTTCCCGTGGTCCACATTGCTACTCACAACCATCTATAACTCCAGTTCCAGGGATCCATAGCCTTCCAGCCTCTCCAGGCACTGCACAGATTTATATGCAGACAAAACACTTGTCCTCATAATCTGTCTTTGAGGAGGAAAGACTAGAGAATTTGATGTGGGCAAATTGAAATGCTTCTGAATAATTTTATTACACTTTTCACAAGGCATATTTATCTGTTTGCCATATGTGTACATGTGTTTCCAAGAGTAAACATTTAGAAAAAACATGAAGTATGGCACATACTGAAAAAAATTTAGTTTGAGGCCAGCCTGGTCTACAGAGTGATTTCCAGAACAGCCAACAAAGGTATGAAGAGAAACCCTGTTTCAAAAACAAAAACAAACATACAAAAACTATACTAGTACCAGGCAGGGGTGACTCATGTCTTTAATCCCAGCACTTGGGAGGCAGAGGCAGGTGGATNTCTGAGTTTGAGGCCAGCCTGGTCTACAGAGTTCCAGGACAGCCAGGGCTACACAGAGAAACCCTGTCTCGAAAAACAAAACAAAAAAACAAAACTATACTGATTCATCTCGCAACTACTCTCAAAGACAAGAGTTTCTTTCCTAGAAATCTATCATTGTAGATACTGAACTTCATAAGAGTAACTTCCACAGTGGCACAAGTTAATATAGATGAATTCTGTGTCAAGCTTTTCTATCAAGTCCTTATTGACAGCTTTGTAGTAAGTTTTTTCAGTGCCACTGAGATTCCAACTCAACTGTGCCACATTGATTTGTGGATCTCTTCCTCTGAGATTTAAAGTTGATGATTAAAAGTAATAGCACTGGCTAATGGAGTTATAAAGATTCACTGAAATGACATTTTAGCACTGTGTCTGGCTCATGCCACATACTTAATGTAAAAAAGTTCAGAAAATGCTATTTGGTTAGAAATAGATCTAAGAGTCCTTCTTTAGACTCAAGAATTTTTTAATATACCTTTACATTTTTCTGTGGTTTCACATCCATCTCAAGGGAATATTGATAGAAGGTACAGCAATACCATTTGAGTTTTTTTAGAGTAAGCAGATTTTTCTTTTGAAGTTGTTAAGATGATAGTGGAAGGTTAAACGTTAACCAAGATTGACCTCAAAGCTCAAAAATTTCTTTAAAGCAAAGCCAATGCTAGAGCTTCTTTGTGTAGCAAAATGGGAAAAGAAGCTCTGACATTTACCAACTGAAAGGTCTGTTTAATTGGATTCACCCTGAGACTGGATTCACTCCCCTCCCTTAAAAATGTGTGTTTTTGCATTTTGGAATACAGTAAACTTAATTACTAGAATGGACTTTAAGAATATTTGTATATATTTTCAGTTTTTTGTTTAAGTTTTAAATATATGCCATGAAACACCAAAAGCAGAATTGGGGAAGAAAGGGTTTATTTGACTTTGCACTTCAATATTCCACATCATAGTCTATCATTAAAGGAAGTCGGGACTCAAACAGGGCAGGAGCCTGGAGGCGGGAGCTAATGCAGGGCCATTGGACTGCTTACTCTCCTGTTCAACCTGGTTTCCTATAGAACTCAGGACCACCTGTCGAAGGGTAGGCCCACCATAGCAGGTGAGTCCACCCACATCATCTCTAAGAAAAGGCCTCACAGGCTCACCTACACCCCAGCCAAATAGAGGCATTCTCTCAGCTGAGGCTCCCACCTCTGATGACTCTACCTTGTGTCAAGTTGGTGTAAAACTAACCAGGACAGCTCCTTTAAAACATACTTTGACAGTGTCCCACTAGATTATGAAAACTTATAAGGCCTCAGATTTTAACTGACCTTTGAGTAAATTTAGAAGTACACACATAACTATTCAAAAACAGATGTATAAATTGTCAAAATTTTACCTCACAAGTAGTAAATTAATTAAAACTGGTAAAATTCATGGCCCTGATACAATGTGATCACTATAATAGTGCTCCTTTGTTTTTCCACCAACCCTAGCAGCATCTGGAAGCCATAGATAGTACCAAATGCTGAGGTGCTGTTTGTATACATCAATGCCCGTTTTTTAAATGACGACAGTAATAAGATGAGACAATTGTGGCAAAATGCTGACAAGTCTGCCATACCAGTCATTTATACAGAGTGACTACACTGGACAGGAGGAGGATTCGTGTCCCAGACAGGACAGTGAGAGACTTCATTATGCTGCTGAGCACTGTAATTTCAAAGGAAAGAGTATTGCTGTAATTTTCCATTCATGTTTTCAGACCAAAGTTGATCAGTGGTAACTAAGCTTGAGTAACAAAACCAAAGACATGGTGAAACTACTGTATTGGCTAAACTTGGGTGCTTGCTTAAGAGACTTTTCTTTTGATGATAATCACCTGTCAACTATGACCTAATTTCAGTCACCCTCCACATGGTCAAGGAAAGAGATGTGTAAACGATGGGGTTATTTCACACTCTCCAACAGCTATCTCATATGTCCAGACATGGGAACCTGAGATTGAGCCAAGCCAGTCTTCCAAGAGCAGTAGGCTTCTCAGTGTCGGGGGAGGGGAAAGGTGATGCCAGCCAATCAGAAGCATGGCCAGTGTGCGTGAAACAATGAACTTCTGATGAGGGTGTGGCCTGGAAAACGGCTTTTTGACAAAACTGTCATTTGATGGGTCAGGTATGGACAGACATGGCACTTCTGCTGTCTTCAGAATAACACCAGACCCCTTTCCTGTTCTCTGCATTCCTGAAAGATCTAGTCCCTAATCTAGGCTCGAGCTTTTCCTCAGTCTTGGAGAACAGAGGTATGTGGGAAGTAGGAGTTTCAGTAGAAGAAATAGCAGAGCTAGAAGGAAAGAGACCATCTAGTAGCACAGCTAATAGACTTGAGAGGAGAGTGGTTAGCAAGTTCAGGGTTTATTTCTGCCAGCCTTTTAGGTAAATTAGAAGCTTAAATGTGACCCTGTCCTGTTTGTCTTCGATGTCATATATTTCTAGCTTGTCCTGTTTGTTTTCATCAGTCAAATAGTAAGTGCCTACTATGTGAAGGTGCTAGAAAGGTGCTGTGGAAGAAAGAAAGACCAATAATGTGATCTCTAAAGGGGAAGGGGGGTTTACAGTTCAGAGGGAGACAGTGTAAACAGGCCAAGAAGAAACTGATAGAAAATAAGCCACAAAAGTGTATACATACTAAAAACCATGAAGAACACAGAAGAGGAGTTGACAGAGTGATCAAGTTTTGGTGATACCATTCCTTTTCAATCTCCCACCCCCACCCCCATTGTCCTCTTCTTAAAGAAGACTACATTATTGATGAAAAATTGAGCACAAGTTAAAAACTAGTAGGAAACTCTACAAGAGATGATGATGAAAATGGTTGTGATTGGTTCTAACTTATCTGTAATCTTCACATCCTGTTACTGCTCAGTGTTCCCAAGACATCAAAAGGTACACTTGGATTTAGCCAGGAAGTGTGCTTGGTGTATCTTCACATCCTCACTTGTTCTTTTGTTTGGGGGTAGGGGTGGGGGATCCTCATTCCTAGTTATATTTCCACAGGCTCACACATTCTGCTTGACTTTGATAGAATTGGCAAGGTGCCATCCACATGCCCTCCAAATGATAGGATTAAACACACCTTTTCTGTATGTTAGAACATCCCCAATGTGTCAGTCTTATATGAAATGCTTCATCTAAAGTGTCTGAGGGAGCCAGGCATGGTGGCATCCCAGCATTTGAGAGGAAGGGTCAGGTAGACCTCTGTCAGTTCAAGGTCTACACAGTGAGTTCCAAAACAACCAGTGAAGTGCTTAAATCGTAACTACAGTGTGGGTGTGTCTATGGAGAGTAAATCTCTGCCACTATCATTAATGTTGCAGAACTTACAAAAGATTCTTTTAAAATGGAAATTGTCTATTTTATTCTTAAGAAGACTCATAAGAAAAACTCCCAGCTATTTAATTTAGATATCCTTGCCTTTTAAACTCACGGACAAATCATGTTTCCCATGTATTGGGACACTCCTGTACGCCCCCCTAGCATTTGGGAAGTGGAAGCAGGAGAATCAGGAGATGAAGGCGAGCCTCAACTCTAGATGAAGTCTGAGGCTGGCCTGGGCTGTGCAAGTTCCTTGAGGCCCTTGTGCCTATCTCAGATATACAGTCATTCTGCTTTCACTTCAACTCCCATCTTTCTAGTCTCAAAATGTGGCTGCTTTCCTTCCTTAGTAATCACAACAAAACTGTGTCAAGTCCCCAAGTCACAATATTTAGAACAACAATCTTATCGTGCTCATGTGTGGTGTGTGTGTGTATGTGCGTTGTGTAGAGAATGCTAGCGGTTGACAGCATACATCTTTTCTTGATCACTCTCAATCTTAATTGTTGGGCAGTTAACTTGAAGATGATCAACTAGCCAGTAAGCTTGAGGAATCTCTACCTTCCCAGTGCTGGGGTAACAGGCTCGTGCCACTTTTATGTGGTTTTTAGGAATCCGAACACAGGTCCCTATGTTTATGCCATCTCCCCAGCCCCTTAGTTAATGTTTCTAGTAAATTAAAGGATACTAAGTACAGGAGAGGAATGTGGGTTGAATATGGTCAAAATACATTATATGGGGCTGGAGAGATGGCTCAATGGTGAAGAACGCTTGCTACTCTTCTAGATGACCAAAGTTCAGTTTCCAGCTCACAACTGCCTGCAACTCCAGCTCCAGAGGATCTGACACACTTTTCTGGCCTCCATGCAACACATGTTGCACAAAAACAGACACACACACACACAGAGGTATGCATAAATTTAAATTTTTTAAAGATGTTAAAAAATACATTGTATGAAATAATAATACATTGTGTGAAAGACTTAACATAATGTATTTTAAGAGAGTATTAAGTGGATAGGAGTGGTAGTGCACACTGCTAATCCCAGCATAGAGGCAGGAGTCTCTCTCTGAGTTCAAGGTCAGCATGATCTCCATAGTGAGTTCCAGAACTACATAGAAAGACTGTGTCTCAAAAAATAAATGAAAATTAAGAGAGAGAGAGGTGGGGGAATAATAGTAAATGCCTTCTTATGGGCAATAGCTGTTCCTAAAGACCCCCCAAAGAAGATTGGAGAACACAGATCCTAATGTTACAATTCATTACAGTAGCAAAGTTACAATTATGAAGCAGCAACAAAATAATCTTGTGGCTGGGGGTTACTGCAACATGAACTGTATTAAAGGGTCACGCAGCATTAGGAAGGTTGAGAACTATGGTCTGTATGGGCTATTCATCTTTACGTTGTATTTGCCTCCTTTCTGGAAAAACAAAAAATAATGCACTTCCTATGCAGTGTTGAACATAAGCAAAAGGATCAACAACCGGTTCAACTCTGGGTGCACAGTAAAGCTTAGCTGTGACTACATAGAAACTCTTTTACAAAGTACCTGTGAGCATGAGGCCAGGTTCTATAACCAAAAGGACTAGAATCTAGTGTGGTTTCTGACATACAACATACAGGTCAGAAGGTCATAAAATACATGTGACATCTCCCCAAAGGATAAGTAGTGGTGTAGGAAGGGAAGAGTCTGGGATAATTATTCTGGGGAATTTGGGTGAGGTTTGCCTCCACAGATAGCAAAAAGGTCACCAAGTTGTTAACAAAATCCATTCTTAGATTTCTGCATGGAATACAGGTATTTGATTTTTAATTCTTCACTGAGGAGACACCCTGCATGATTAACATTTTTGGTTCTCTTAGTCCTCTATGAGTGCAAGGACCTCTGTAAGCCCAATGTTCTGTGTATAATTGAGAGACCCGACATCTATGAGTAAGGTGCTCATTTCCTATAATTAAGGAAACTCCTAACACCAGCCTTAGGTTCTAAACACACATGCATGAAACTATAGATGCACACATGCTCACATGTACATGGGTGTACACACACACTGCACTCATTCATGCAGAGAGAGAGAGAAGAGGGGAGGGGAGGGGAGGGGAGGGGGAGGGGGAGAGGAGAGGAGAGGAGAAGAGAAGAGAAGAGAAGAGAAGAGAAGAGAAGAGAAGAGAAGAGAAGAGAAGAGAAAAGAGAAGAGAGACTATCTAGAAGAGTTCAGTGTAAGCCAAATGTGGTGGCACATAGGTCTAATCTCAACATTTAGAAGGGTGAGATAGGAGGCTCATACATTTCAGGCCAGCCTGGGCAATATAAGTTTGAGGCCAGCTACATTGTTTGACCACCCCTCCCCCAGAAAAAATGTTCAGAGGGGCTAAAAAGATGGCTCAGTGGTGAAGAACTCTTATTCTTACAGAAGATCTGAGACTTCAGGCCTTCACAGACATTTCACCTACATATATTCATGTACATACACACTAATAATAATAGTGATAATGTAATAATAACAACAACAAGAATAATAAGTTTGTTTTAAAAATCCACGCTTTGCAGATGCTCCTCTGCCCTGTAGACACTTGCTGGCATCCATGGTCAACCACACTATATTTAACACCATGATGGCAAGCCCTTTGGCCACATCATTGAGCCATGGCAGACAATGATCCAAAGACAGCAGAAAACCACTATGCTCTGAGCATCAGATAGAAAGGAGATGGCTAAAAAGGCTCTGATTTTCACAGAATTATTCCAGAATAATAATCCAGGGTGGTCACCTTACAAACCATGATGGCACTGGTGGCAACTGGGAAGAAATTTGAGGAACTTCATCCTGAAGTACAGTGTGTTGGGATCTTCTTCATGGCAAATGTTGGACCAAACACAAATAGTTCACAGTCTTTCATCTTACTGCCAAGATGGCATGGTTGGGTGGCAAGCATGCAGCCTTTGGGAAGGTGAGCATCACAGAATCCGTGGAGAGCTTTGGATCCAAGATCAACAGGAAGATCATCATTGACGAAAGTGGACAGCTCTAGTTATGCTTCAGTCTTGTGCAGCTTTCTCAGCAGACCACCCATCCATCACGCAGGAACATGCCCTCCCCGCACTGGAGGAGTTTAGGTAATGTCTTTCTCAACCTGAGTTGATTTGCTTACTTATACAAACTGTACTCTCATGACCTGACTAATATTTTTTTTGCATTTATGTTTTAATTAAATGTTTCATTCTGCACTTTCTTTTGAATCATGTGTGTGTGTGTGTGTGTGTGTGTGTGTGTGTGTGTGTGTTTTCCAAGCTACATGTGTTGATGTCAGAGGACAACTTGTGGAAGTCTCTTCTATCCCTCCACCATGTGGACTCCAGAATCAAACCCAATTGTCATACTTTGTAGTGCTTAATTGGTAAGCATCTGGCCAATGAGAATCTTTGTCTCAAGATGAAGCTTGGTAAATTTCTGAGGATGACACAACACTGGAGGTTGTCCTCTCGCCTCTACATGTATCTTCACACACAAGTATCTATCTGTACAGACATATTTTTAGGTTCAAGGACAGAGCTGGAGAGATAGTCCAGTGGTTAAGTGCACTTGTTACTTGATCATGAGGATTTCAGTTCAGATTTCAGCTCCCACCTTGGGCAGCTCACGACTGCCTATAACTCCAGATCCAAGGGATCAGATGTCCTTTTCTGTCATCCTTGGGTACCATACACATGTGTATACACTTACACAGGCGCGTGTGCACACACACACACACAACGCACACACAGAGGCACAAAGAGTCAAGGTTGATGGGCAGTAGTTCCATGTCCCTTTAATTGCAGCACTCAGGAGTCAGAGACGGTGAGTCTCTCAGTTTGTGGACAGCCTGGTCTACAGCGTGAATTCCAGGATGGCCAAGGCTACACAGAGAAACCCTGTCTTGAAAAAAAGAACTCCACCTCAAAAAAGTGTCGAGGTCATCTTCAGCTACATAATGAGTTTGCAACAGCCAGCCTGGGCCACATGAGAACCTGTCAAAATATTTTTTATAAAACTCTGAAGGGGCTGAAGTTCAGCGGTTAACAGCACTTACTATTCTTGCAGGGGACCTGGGTCCAGTTCCCAGCGCCTACATGACAAAACTGTTATTAACTAGTTACAGATCTGACATACTCTCTGGCCTCTCTGGACACCAGGCAGCAGGCACATGATGCACAGGCAAAAAACTCAGACATATAAAAATAAATCTTTAAAGGTGTGGCTTGTGGGAGCAAGCAGCTCTTCGTTTTCTGATTCTAGATTTGCAGGATTGGGGTCATGTGAGAAAAAAACATGGTAGAATATTCGTGATGGGGAGGATGACAAGAATGAGAGACTCCGTGCTGTCGGTCAAAGCCAGGACTGAAGCCTCCCAAGACACATCATCAAGAGAAAGTCACCAAGAAAGTTACCATAGAATCACAAAAGCTACCCACCCCAACAAACAATCTCAAAATCACAAAAGCTACCCACCCCAACAAACAATCTCAAAATCACAAAAGCTACCCACCCCAACAAACAATCTCAACATAGAAACATGAGAGAAGAAACATTAAATGAATTAAAGAAGGTAACACAAGATCTGAAAGAGAACCAGACAGAAATCACTGAGGAAGTGAGAAACTTAAAGGTCAAATGGAAAAGTTAAATGACAACTTCAGTAACACATTAGATAAGACAGGAGAAAAAATAGCAGAGTTTGAAGACAGCTCTTTGGAATTGTTAGTGTCAAAAAGAATAAAAGAGAAAGCATGAGGAAAAAATTGCAAGGGCTTGGGATCCCCCCTTTAAAAAAAAAAAAAAGTACAAATATTTGGATCATTGGCACACTGGATGGAGGGAGAAGAGCTTTGGGTGAGAGCCACAGAACGCCTTTTCAGTAAAATATCAGGAGAAAGCTTCTGAAATCTTGGAAAAGACAGGCATTAAGCTACGAGAAGCATCTATGCACTCTAACACTCATGACCAGAGAAGTCTGTTGTCGTGACTTGTTATAGTAAAGTTGTCAAATGTGCAAGACAAATCGAAGATAACCACCTGCAAGAGAAAAATGTCAAGTACCATTTAAAGGTAAATGCATTAGACTAACAGCCTCTGTGCATCTGTGTGTGAGTCTAGGGAGTAACTCGAAGGGTTTGCCCTGTGTTCTCAGCCCTGATAAGATATTTTAAGGCTGGAGATACAGTTTAACAATGAAGTGTGATTATTAAATCAGGCAGTTAACATACCCATTACCTCATATTATCTCTTTTTCTGAAAAAACAAAAACATTTTTTTACAAGTTTTACAAGTTCTGCACACCTGACCATCTATAGCCACCATTATCTATATCAGATTTTCAAAACTTATTCAATCTTGCCCAACTAAAACTTTACACCCATGACCAGCATCTTGCCTTTCCACCATGTTCCAAGCTTTGACGACCACAAGTACATTCTCTGCCTTTACAAGTTCAGTATTTGGGGATTTTACACATGGTGAGCTCATGCAGTAGCTTTCATTCTGTGCCTGTGACCTATTCCACTTAGTATAATGTCCTCCAGATTCATCCGCGTGGTCTCAAGTGTCTTTCTGCTTTTAAAGCTGAATAGTATTGTGTTGCACACACACACACACACACACACACCCCGAATTTTCTTTGACTCACCTGTTGACAAACACTTAGGTTGATTTTATATGTTGACAACTGTGAATGGTGCGGCAGTGATATGTGTTAATGTGGAATGCAAATGTCCCTTCAACATAGTAATTTTATTTTTCTTTTGATGGGCATGCAGGGTAAAAATGGCAGTTGTATTTCTAACTTTTGAGGAAGCTCCATACTGTATTCTATAAGGTCTGTGTGTCTGATTCAGTCCATAACAAAAATCCCCCATGACACCCATGGTAAGCTCTCTGAATTGACAGTACTACATTGATCAATAGCCATTATTGTGATTGTTAACCTGCAGAGCATCATTAGCCTCATAATTTTGTCATTCTGTATTTAATTCTTTTTTTTTAAGATTTATTTATTTATTATATGTTAAGTACACTGTAGCTGTCTTCAGACACTCCAGAAGAGGGTATCAGTTTTCATTACGGATGGTTGTGAGCCACCATATGGTTGCTGGGATTTGAACTCAGGACCTTTGGAAGAGCAGTCGGTGCTCTTAACCACTGAGCCATCTCGCCAGCCCCTGTATTTAATTCTTAAGAATATGAGACACATAGTGGTAGATATGCCTTGTTAAAGTCAAGGCATGCTTTGCCTGCAGCATTCTCTTGATAGGAAATGAGCCAATCACAGTGTCATGTGCCTGTAGCTTTAGCTGCTGGGAAAGCTTAGACTGGAGTGGTGCTTGAGCCCTAGAAAGCTAGCAAAATGGGGACATCTCAAAATAATATTAAAATGTCTTAAAAGGAAGAACGAACTTATCTGAATCCACCAATCCCCCCTCCCTTTCTTTTGCTTGATGTGGACTCATGAATTAGTGCTGGCTGACCTGACCTGACTTGGGACTCACTGTGCAAATCAGGCTGGCCTAAAATTCACAGAGACCACTTGCCTCTCTGTTTTTTGGGTGCTGGGATTAAAGGCATGCACTACTACAATTAGCCCATATCTATTTTGATATGTGTGTGTGTGTGTGTGTGTGTGTGTGTGTGTGTGTGTGTGTGTGTGTATGCACATGTGCTAGTATATACAATGTATACGGGTACCCTCAGGAAGCAAGAGAGGATGTTGAATCCCTTGGGGTTGTACTTACAGGTGATGATGAATCATCCAATGTAGCTGCAGGCAAATAAGCTTGGATCCTCCAAAAGAACAGCAAGCACATATATTAGCTAAGTCACCTCTCCAGCCTTCACTGGGCTCCTTTTGTTCATCTCTTGCTGAAACCGCTGCTCACACAGTAGCAAGCATGATAACAGTCTTTTTTTTTTTTTTTTATAATAGTTATAATTGTCTTTATTGTATACAGACTTTGCTTTCTTAAGCTGTACACCCAAAAGCAGCCTATGAGGAGCCTATGGCAATTTCAGATCTACTTTTGAATGATAGCCACACTGATTGCCTTACTGACTGCAGTAACTTATATTCCCTCCAGTAGTNAAAGGATCTGTTCTCACTGTGCCTTCACCAGCATCCATTCCTGTTTATTGCCTTAGTGATGTTCGTTTGGCCTGGGATGATTATCTTAATTGATTTTGTGCAGCATGANAGATGGGAGTAGTTTCAATCTTCTACCTATGGATTTCCTGTTTAATAGCATTGTTTCCTGAGGAGGCCATCTTACTTACCTTTGTTGAGGGTCAGATGGAAGTAGCTGCATCCTCTAATCTACAACACTGGTCTCCATTTTCCATTTCTTGGGCTGGTATCACTCACTCTTGGTTCATTGGTTCAGGTCAGTATTACCATTTGAAACCAGACATTGTGATGCTTCTAGCACTGTTCTTGCTCAGGACTGCTGTGGTCATTTCTGGCCTTCTGTGCTTCTCTATGAATTTTAGGGTTTTTATTTCTATTTGTGCAAGAATGTATTTGGACTTTGGTGGAGACTCCCCTGANTCCATTTTCACGTTACTGATGCAGACAATAGACAGACATGGATCTTTCCAAAGCTTTAGATGTCTTCTTCAATTTCTTTCCTCTGAGTCTATTTGACTATTCCATTCTTTCTCACCCTATATACTTACTCCTAG
>NC_034594.1:138139057-138146516 GCF_900095145.1 Mus pahari
TACTGCTCTCGGGCGCACTCCCCTCCTCGGGTGAGGAAAGGCGCTGGATGCCAGGCGGACACCCCTCCTCGGTCGGGGAGGCAAGGTGTTGGGTGCTGTATCAGCCTGCGGACAGCCGCCAGGCGAATACCCCTCCTGGGCAGAAGAGGCGCAGGACGATCTCATGATAACAGTCTTAATTTATGTTTCATTGCTATAAAGAGACATGACCAAGGCAACTCTTATAAAGGCAAACGTTTAATTGTGGCTGGATTAGAGTTTCAGAGGTTCAGTCCATTACCATCATGGCAGGAAGCATGGCAGTAGGCAGGCAGACATGGTGCCGAGGGAGCTGAGAGTTCTACATCTTGATCCAAAGGCAGCCAGGAAGAGGGTCTCATTCAACACTGGGTGGAGCTTGAGCCTAGGACCTCAAAGCCTATATATAGGACCTCCCAGGTCTCACTGATACACCAGACCTTGACATTTATAGAGAAGTACAAAGAGCCCTGGAGGGGACAGCAGCAAGTGTCTCAGGGATGGCACTGCTCAGCCGGGTCTGCTCACTTCTGAATCGGAACTGAGAACCCTGGATGGTGAAGACAGAGGAGACTGTAGCAAAGGATCCAGAATTCCAGTCTGTTCCTGAGACAGAAACCCAGAGAAGAACAACAAGAAGAATGAATGCTTCCCTGGAAAATGCTTCCCAGGGTCTATTAATATTAACACTCAGGGACATGGCTGTGGACTTCTCAGTGGAGGAATGGGAATGTCTCAACTGTACTCAGAGGGCACTGTACGTGGATGTGGTGTTGGAGAATTACAACAACCTATTGTTTGTGGAGAATCATCGCATATGTCATAGAGGTGAGAAGGTCTTGGATCAAGGCACAAAGCATATTGCCTATGAGCGTGTAAATAGCCAAGGGAAGCCTGATAAATGTAATGAGCTTGTCAAAATGCTTCATGAATCCTCCCAAGGTACACCTTAGAAAACTAACCTCAGAGATGCCTCTGTTGAAGCATCAGACCTAAACAGACATAAAATTACAAAGACTAGAGACGAATCTTGCAAATTTAAAAGCTGTATAAACAGTTGGAATGTGTGTGTTCCATCATTAGTCAACATCAAAAATCCACATAAGAACACAACAATACAGCGTATGAAAAGGTTTCTGGCTCTGAACATAAATGTAACTTTAATTGTTTTTAAGCCTCATTTTAAATAATGGTTCTTAAATGCTCTAACCTCCCATTTAGCCCACCACCCACCAGAGGTAGTAGAAAAGGAAGATGGGGGAAGTGGACCTGTTTAGATTCTTTGGAGCAACTCCTATCTGTGATGTCTGAAAATCGGCAGTTCAGTTCACAAGTCAGCAGCTCAATCCACTCATAAACACTTCATGGATATACCCGCAGTCCAGTTTGGTAGAATTGGAATAGCAAACATGAATCAACAGTGATGGCACAACCTGGTAGACAGGCCTCAGCCTCAACACAAGTCAGTAGGAGGGACCCGGAAGATAGCCAGAAAAGTCTTGGCTGTGCCTCTCTCAGCAATGTGAAGATCAGAGCAGACTCAAGACCAACAAGTGTTGTACAGATAGCTCTATGGGCCAGCCTAGTTCAGCCTCCTCTGAGTCCTATTTACATCCTACAAACATCATGTGTCCTCCACAGTCTTGCCTCAGCATGTGTCTTGCCTGAGCATGTGCATCTATCTCAGGTGACATCACTCTGCCAATCAGCCCAAGTCCTTGGAAGTGGCAGTAAACTGCAGCATAACATCAGAAGGTTTTTGGTGCATTTCTCTCTATGGAGTCCTGATGTAAGGCAGACCAATGCATGTGTTGTTGGAAAAGAACCATTCATCATGTGTCCTTTCATATGCTTGCTTTAGCAGAACATCCTTTCTCCTGTATCCACATCAGCTAAATGTTCCTTCATAAGTATGTCTTAGCCTTTCACCTGTGTCTACTTCAGCTAAATGTTCCTTCTCATGTTCGCCCCAGCAAAACACCATCCAACCAACTTTCCAAAGAACCCTTAAGTTTCCACTTCACATAAACTCATGCTGAAACTAATAGTGGGAAGAAACCACACAAATGCAGGAAATGTGGGAAATGCTTCAAGATGTACTCAAGCCTCAGTAGACATCAGAGTCCATACCAGAGAGAAATCCCATAAATGTACAAATATAGGAAATCCTTTTTGCATTTGTCACAGCTCAAAGTACATTACAGCATTTATTATGGAGAATATCCCTATGAATATATGGAATGTGGCAAGTTCTTTTATAATAGATCAGGCTTTGAAAAACATTACAGGATCCACCTTGTAGTATAGTGGTTGCAATAAGTCTTACTCAGGTCTTAGAAAACATCATAAGAGATACATTATGAATGGATTCAAGGTCTTAGGTCATTCTATACATTTCTCCAACCTGTGAGCCATTACAGAACCTGTCCAGGAGAGAAACCTTACACATGTAACAAATGTGGCAAATCCCTTTCCACATCCTCAGGTCTTAAAACACATCAGAGAATTCCCACAGGGAATAAACCTTACAAATATAATTAATGTGAAAAGTCCTTTACCTGTAATGGAAGTTGTAGAACTCATCAAAGAATTCATACAGAAGAGAGATCTTACAAATGCAGTGAATGTGACACTTTCCCTTTAAAAGTCATCTTAGAAAATATCAGAGAGCCGGGCGTGGTGGCACACGCCTTTAATCTCAGCACTTGGGAGGCAGAGGCAGGCAAATTTCTAAGTTCAAGGCCAGCCTCGTCCACAAAGTGAGTTCCAAACCCTGTCTCAAAAAAACCAAAAAAAAAAAAAAAAAAAAAAAAAAAAAAAAAAAAAAAAAAGGAAAGAAAGAAGAAAGAAAGAAAATATCAGAAAACTCATACAAGAGAGAAAGCTGACAATGTAGTAAATGTGACAAATGTTTTCTCCAGAAAGGCTATCTTAGAATTCACCAGAGAACTCATATAGGAGAGAAACATTACAAGTGAAGTGAATGGTACAAACCCTTTACCAAGAAAAACCATTTTAAGCCGGGCATGGTGGTGCACGCCTTTAATCCCAGCACTCGGGAGGCAGAGGCAGGCNNATTTCTGAGTTCNAGGCCAGCCTGGTCTACAAAGTGAGTTCCAGGACAGGCAGGGCTACACAGAGAAACCCTGTCTCAAAAAAAAAAAAAAAAAAAAAAAAAAAAAAGAATAAGAAAAACCATTTTAGAACTCATCAGGAATACATACGCAAGAGAAACCTTGTAAATGTAGTGAATGCAGAAATCTTTGAATGTTGGCTCATCTCTTAGAATTTATCAGAGTACATACGACAGGGCACCCTTTTAAAAATGTCATATATGAGGACAATATCTGCCACAGACGGACCTCACTTGGGTCCCTGATCTGCGTGAAACTGGGTCTCTGGTTGCAGGTGAGCGAGGATTCTGCGAATGTGGGGTGACAAACAAATACAGACACAAGGGAGTGTGGTATCTAAATGTAATGTCAAATCGAGCATCAGACTATACAGAAGAAAATAGGGAAGTTACACAAAACAGAGGAATGCAAACATGGAAGGACTGGCAGGAGCCAACTGGGACAGAATTCAATGTTAACAGCTGGGATCAAAAACAGCTCCACCTTAGCAGCCCGGGACAAGGGCTTCATGCCCTTGCCATAGTTCCTATAGTCCACCTTCCCCCTAGGTCATTGTAAATACTTGTGTATGGGTATAACTCAGCTATATATAGTTCTAAGGATCTACTCTGGTTCCTCTTTAGATCACAAACTTCCTTCTTCCTAGAGAATGGTAAATTCCTGTGTAGGGCAGTGACTTAGGTACCTAAACCCAGGGTCAGCTCAAGGACTGACTGACTAGGATCTAACTTGGCTATGTATTAAGGGAAAGCACATAGATCTGTTTTCCAACTAAAGCAAGGACATTGGAGTATTCATTATACAGGATGCCAGGATTCCGATTCCAGGAGACTAAGTTTCCATGAACTTTTCGCCTCGGGACAGTGCCCAGGTTTTTTGGGGCCTGTTGTGCTTGTCACTACTGGAGAGAATGTAGCAAATACCTGCATCTCAGTTCTAAGAATACATTTGGAAATTCATAGTGGGAAGTTTTCACAGGATATAATGTGATATGTGCTTTATCTAAGCTTCGGGGTGTTGTTGTTGTTGTTGTTGCAATACTTGAGGCTCCACACTAGAGAGTTATTATGTACATGAGAAACTTATGAAAGTATTTAAGTAATGTTCAAATCTTAGAAAAACATCAAGCATTTATGCTGAGGAAAACTGAAAATGTGTCAAGGTAGGAAACTATTCATCAAAACTGTTTGTTTGTTTGTTTGTTTGTTTGTTTGTTGTAGAAACTTTTAATCCCAATACGGGGTTTCTACTCTGCCTTTGAACATTTAGTTACTGGAAAAAAGACACATTCAACTTTTATATTTACAATAAGCCTTATACAGCACAAGAGCTGGGCAGATATCTACCCTCTATGCTATTAGAACCTACTTTCCTATCAATAACCTCAAGTTATTACTTACTATGTTTCATCTTGGCTGTTCTTAACTCCAGTTGGCCAACCCTCAGGGCCATGTTCTCTTGAACTCACCTAACCCATGGCAGCTTCTCCTCTATTCACCTGCTTCTCCTGTCCTAGTTCTCCTATAACCCCAAGCCAGGGAAACCTAAGCCCCACCTATGTCTCTTCTGCCCAACTATTGACTGTCACCATCTTCATTTACCAATCAGAAATAGCACAGTGTCACTTGGGTCTACATATAGATTCTTTTGTCTCTGGGACAACCTGATCTTGGAGGACTCAATATGAGCATTAAAATACAAGCAGCATCAGGCCAACCCACTACCCTGTTCACCCTCAACTGTGTAACAGTTTCCAGAAGAATATGTTACTGTGTAACAGTTTCCAGAAGACTAAACTGATCCATTCCCAAGGGAAGCTGGTAAGGCTGGAAATGACACCCCTCGAAATTGCTTCAAGAATCTCTGAAACTGACAGGATTCTATATACTTAAGTCAAATGAAGAAACTCAGATTGTACCTCTTAAAAGAGGGTTATACAAACGGAGTCACCCAGTGGCTCTTTAGCCTGTAGATATGACTACAGGTATGTACTGTGCTCTGGGTGTGCAGTATTCCTAAACTATATCACATGCTGGATTCAAGTTTCTTATTAACAACTGTCTTTGAGTCCCTTGTGCTCTGGTAAGCAACTCTTTCCCCCACAGTCCTGTATGTAACTCTAATAAAGCTCATTAGTTCAAAAGAAGAGTAAGCTCCCAGGATGACACAGTATTCCAGCTCTCCTGTTGAACACATGTGTAGCTCCAGCTCCTTGTGGGATCATGATATGTGTTACCATGCCTAGCAACACTCTCCTTATGGACATGATTTCTCCATATAAGTGCCGTGATACAGTTGTCCCTACTCAATATCACCCAAAAGGGAAATAGCCTGTCTCAGCATACATTGAGGTACACACTAACACCTACCTTACTGTTTAGATCATCTTTGTGAACAGGATGGGGCCTTGAGAGTTGGCTTAGAGGCTAGGAGCACGTGTTGCTCTTGCAGAGGTCCTGGGTTTGATTCCCAGCACCCATTTGACAACTCACACTGTCCCAAGGGACATGAAACCTATAGGAGACCATCAAAGACATTTTTTTTAAGCTCTCAAAAAGCCAGAGAGTTAGCTTGGCAGTTAAGGGCACTTGATGCTCTCGCAGAGAACAGGGGTTTGATTCTCAGCACCCACATGACAACTCATAACCGTACCTCTGTTCTGATCTCCTTGGGCACCAGGCATGCGTGTGGTTCACATAGGTGCAGGCAAAACACCCATATGCATCGTAAAATAAATATTTTTTTTTTTATGAGGGAAAAGGGGGAGTTTAGCAGACTGGTGAGATGGCTTAGCAAATAGACTCTTGTCACCAAACCCGGTGATCTGAGTTCCATCCCTGAAACCAACATATCTAGACCTAGGGAACTAACTCCCCAGACAATTCTGACCTCAGCACATTGCTATATTGATCATACATGCACTTACACCAGTCCTTTGCATAAATAAATGTAACTTTTTTTTTCATAAGGCCGGAGTAGATTTATTATCGCTACCCTGAATTCCAGAACCATACAAGGAGCACGGAGTCAAAATGCAGCTGCTGTCTCTGGGCATTTACAATATTGGTTTAGTCCACAAGTTTAAGGCAAACATACTAACGCATCTGCTTTTCTTCAGAGATCATACTTATAAAGCTTACATAAAGTCTGACCCAAAACTTCTACGTTCATTAATTCAAAGCAAGTCTCGTTAAGATGCTTTACACAGATACATGAAAGAACTAAGGGAACAGGATGCTTAAAAAATATTCAGAAAGGCAACCTTTATCTTGTTAAATGTAACTTTAAATAAAGAAAGAGGAGAATTTAGAATTTGCTCATCTCTAATTTTCTAGCCCATTTCTTATTCTCTGTTATTATCTGAGACTACAGATCTGTTTGTCAGTTCTTAGATGTGTAAATGAACATTGTCAGGACTGGTTAACTGAATGTATTTAGAAGAGTGGATACTTGGTTTCCTTTTTTGTTTTCTCAGCAGTTTCTGTTCATTGGGTTTGCTTGTTTTAAGACATAGTCTTAGGTAGCACAGACTGGTTTGGAACTTACAATGTAGCTGAAGTTTGCCTTGAACTTCTGATCCTTCTGTCTCTAGCTCCCAAGTAGTGGAATTAAAGGCAAACACCACATACTTGAAGGCCTTCTTTAGAGCTTAACAAAAGGTTCTAGCAGGGGAGTGTGGCTACTCTATGCCCTTGACTGAAGACTGATGGTCCTCTTCCACCAACCTAACCTGGAGCTCTGGAAGCGGCTTGCTTGAGTGGAGCAGAGAGCAGGAAAGAGACACCTGCCTCGCCAATCAGATGAGCCAAATCAATCCTGGTGATCAACAGATGTCACAGCCAGATCATTTTCAAGCCTGTCCCCTGTCTCAGGTCCAAAGGAAACCCCATTTTCCCAAACTCCAAAAGGCAGTCCTGAACTATAGGAGGGTTTCTGGGGATTAGGTAAAAAGCCATACCTCAGGAACCTGTGAAACTGTCTCCCACTACCAAAAAGTCATTTCCCTTATCACTGACAGAAGGGACAAATGGCTATCTGTGGTGTCTATCAGCGTACCAAAGCTCACGCTGGCCTCCAGGCTCCATCAGGCTCACAAGCACCTGTTACACATTTCAGAGGCCATGCTAGCATCCCGGCCCTTCTCACCCCTCCCCTACCTAAACTCTCTCCAGCTCATGGGAGTCCTTCTCCCCGGTCACCCACCCTCCTTATAACCCTGCTATTTCTCCATTTCTCTCTGTCTGTCTCTGTCTCTGTCTCTCTGTCTGTCTCTGTCTGTCTCTGTCTCTGTCTCTCTCTGTCTCTCT
>NC_034594.1:138146556-138151282 GCF_900095145.1 Mus pahari
TGTGTGTGTGTGTGTGTGTGTGTGTGTGTGTGTGTGTGTGTGTGTGTGTTCTGCTCCTGCTTCCCTCATGGACAGGTCCAGCCTGCTGCCCATGTTCCGTCTCCTCCTTTCTTTCCCCGCTCTGAGCCCTTCCAGATGCCTCTGGCCATTCTCTCATATCTTCAATAAAAACTGTTTCCTTAATCATACCATGGAACAGTTATGTGGTCAGTTTAAATACTCTGAGGCCTTAGCCCTAGCCTCGGATCTTTGTTGTTATCGATTTGTTATTTTGGTCTTAGAAATTGAACCCAGGTCCACTTACATGCTAAATTCACTTTTTGCCACTGAGCCATGTCCCCATTCCCAGATTTTATTCTTATTTTTAAAACACCTCTAGTCTCTAAAATATTCATTTTAGAGGTCTCTATACATTTTAAAGTTTGCTCATTAAACAGGCTAATGTTTCCCTTAGTTCTTAAAAAATACAAAGAAATGTTTGTGGTTTCTCTACTTTTCCTCAGATGGGCAGTTTCTGGTTGAAATTACCAGCCAGTTCTTTCCTGATGACTGGGAACAAACCCAAAATTAGCAGCCATGTTTCTGATTGTTTTCTCCTGTGTCACCTATTCCAGGAACGTGGCTTGCTTGGCTCTAAGACTCTGCCAATGGCCAGCACTGCTCTCTTTCTCCTCTTTGTATTTCTTCTTTATGTTTTGTTATGTTCTGAGACAAAAAACAGAAAGAATCCCATAAAAACACAAACCCAGAAGCCATAATATACAAAACTTGCAGGGTAAATAAATATACATTTACTTGTGTGTGTGTGTGTGTGTGTGTGTGTATATATTACATAAATATATATATATATATATACTTGTATATATATTTTATTGTAGGATATATATATACATATATATATTAGGATATACATATATTCATTCTAGTAAGTGAATATCTGTAAATTAGCTGGGCAGTAGTGGTATACATCTTTAATCCCAGCACTCAAGAGGCAGAGGTACATGGATCTCTGAGTGCAAGGCCAGCCTGGTCTATAGAGCAAGTTCCAGGACAGCCAGGGCTATGTAGAGAAACTCAGTTTTGAAAAACCAAATAAATAAGCAGATAATAAAATAAAATAAATAAATTCTAAAAATAAAGCTGTTATGACATTGAGCCAAAGACCCTCCAAAGGTTCCCTTGAGATCTTCTTTCTGTTAGCCATCTACAGCTGGCCATATGGACAAACCTCCTCATCCCCATAGCCACTGTGTAAGTGTGCACTCCCACCAGCGGTGGATAAGTGTTCCCCTGCTCCACACCTCCACCAGCATGAACTGCCAATGACTTTACTGCTCTTGGCCCTTCTGACCAGTGTAAGTTGAAATCTTCACGTAGATGTGACTTGCATTTCCCTGGTGGCTGCGGGTTCTGAGCATTTCTTTAAGTGCTTTTCAGGCATTGGAGTTTCCTCTTTTGTGAACTCTCTGTTTACATCTGTACATTTTATTAGATTATCATTTGTTTTCTTCATATCCAGTGGGGTGTTTTTTAGTTTTTTTTAAATAGATGTTTTGGATACTAGCCCTCTATTGTATATGTAATTGGTAAAAATCTTTTCCCATTCTGGAGGCTGCCACTTTGTCCAAATGACAGCATCCTTTGCCATGCGGAAGCTTTGCAGTTTCATGAAGTCCCATTTGTTGATCTTAGTGTCTGTGTTAACAGTGCTCTATTCAAAAAGTCATTTCCTGTGTCAGTGAGTTCAAGGTTATTCACCGATTTCTCTTCTATAAGATTCAGTGTATCTGGTCTTATGTAGGGTCTTTCATCCATTTGGGGTTGAGTTCTGTGTAGGGCGATAAGGATGGATCTAACTGCAACCATCCAGTTTGACCAGCACCATTTGTTGTAGATGCTGTCTTTTTTCCAGTGTGTATTTCTGGCTTCTTTATGAAAAATCAGGTGTCCATAGGTGTGTTGATTTATATCTGGGTCTTCAATTCTATTCCATTAATCATGATGTCTGTTTTTATGCCAATATCATGCTGTTTTTACTACAGTAGCTCTGTAGGACTATTGAGTTTAGAATTGGTGATGATCCAACGGTTCTTTTATGATTCAGGATTGTTTTAGCTATCCTGTAAGGTTTTGTTTGTTTTTTGTTGTTGTTTGTTTGTTTGTGTTGTGGGTGTGTATGTGTGTGTTACTGTGTGAAACTGGAAATTATCCTTTCCAGATGTCTGAATTGTGTCTGAGCTTTGCTCTCCCCTCTACTGGATTCTGTTGGTGAGGCTTGTCTCTGAGGTTCCTGTGCAAGTTTTTCACTTCCAGATTTCCCTCAGTTTGGGTTTTCTTATTAATTCTATTTCCACTATCAGGTCTTGAACTATTTTATTCATTTCCTTCTAATGTTTGTGTTTTCATAGATTTCTTTAGTGGAAGAATTATGGTGGAGTTTTGATGGGGATTGTGTTGAATCTGTAGATTGCTTTTGTTAGGATGACCATTTTACTATGTTAATCCTACCAATCCATGAGCATAGGAGAGCCATCTTCTGATGTCTTCAATTTCTTTCTTCAATGCCTCAAAGTTTTTATCATACAAGTTTTTCTCTTGCTTGAGTAGTGTTACCCCAAGATATCATTCACGTGTGTGTGTATGTGTGTGTGTGTGTGTGTGTGTGTAGTGTTTCTCTGATTTATTTCTCAGCTCATTTGTCATTTGTACATAGAAGGGCTACTGATTTTTATGAGTTAATTTTGAATCCTGCTACTTTGCTGAGAGTGTTTATCAGCTGTAGGAGTTCCCTGGTGAATTGTTAGGGGCACTTATGTATAACATCCTGTCAACTGCAATTAACAGTACTTTGACTTCTTCCTTTCCAATTTGTATCCCCTTGCTCTCCTTCATTTGTCTTACTGCTCTAGTTAAGATATCAAGTACTATACTGAATAGGTATTTAAAGAGTGGGCAACTTGTTCCTGAGTGTAGTGGAATTGCTTTGGGTCTCTCCATTTAAGTTGATGTATCATATCATAAAATCTAAGATCTTTAGATTGTACTTCAGCTATATTATATTTCTCAGAGCCTGTTACAGTAAGGTTACTGGGCTCTGGTAGGTACATATTATCCTAACTATTCTTTTTTTTTTTTTTTTTTGGTTTTTCGAGACAGGGTTTCTCTGTATAGCTCTGGCTGTCCTGGTACTCACTTGGTAGACCAGGCTGGCCTCGAACTCAGAAATCCGCCTGCCTCTGCCTCCCGAGTGCTGGGATTAAAGGCCTGTGCCACCAGGCCCGGCTATCCTAACTATTCTTGACTGTGGTTTTATGCTGTCGTGTAAGCATCTGGATTTGGGATGATGGTAGTTCTGGGTACTAATATCTGGTCTTGTCTTTGTAGGGTGGGTGTTTTGTTCTTGGGTTCCTGTTGGCCTCTCTGGTGTGGTGGGTGTGAGCTGCTTGGTAGGGACTGCAACTGGGTTCTTGCTAGCTGTGGCCACTGGGGGTTCCTGGTAAAGTGTGTTCGTTCGTAGGTATTAGGAATTGTAACTTAGGGATGGGGATGAGCTAGAAGGAAGGGATGGGGGTAGGGAGGGCACAGGAAGAAGAAAACAGCGCATTCCACTAGGATCTGCTTAGTCCCCTGGGATTGGGGGCAGAGAGCACAAGGAAAGGCCACAGCAGGTGTTCTGTTACAGAGCTGAGGATGAGACTGGGGGATTGGAAGCAGAGAGGGAGGGGAGAGAATGGGTGAGATGGGGGTGGGGGGGTGGGGGTGGAATTGGAGGAGAGGTTGAAGGGTGAAGATTCTCAGTTTAGTCTACTTGTTTTCCTGTCCTGTGTGGCAGGCGGGTTAGTGCCTGCTGGACCTGAAGGCACCGTTGGGTGTTTGGGTTTGGCTTGGTTTTGGTTTTGGTTTTTGAGGAAGGATCTTACTCTGTAGCCAGGCTGGCTGGGAACTCAGTGATGAGCCTCCCGCCTCAGTTACCACCGCCCACCACCACTGGAATGCTGTGACTGTGATTGCAGGCATAGCCCTCTAGGCTCAGCTAGAGCTTTGTTTAACCTCACTCGAGTCTGAGCACCTGCTGTCCACCCCTGAAGGAAGATCTTAGTCAAGACTAATTTGCTTAGAGCCAACTGGCAGCAAAAGAAGTGCCAGCTTAGCGCCCCCCCTTACAACTCAGGCCTTTCAGCACTCCAACTGTCACCCACCCTTCAGAGCTTTCTCACTCTCTGTTTGACATTATACCTTAATTTACTTAACCTCTTGCCTATAGATAATGACCTGATACCCACACACAAATATGTGCCCACGAAAACTCACATTGGTGTTTACTTTTTATAAGGGACAAAAGATAACAGGCCCAAAGAGGATGAAGAACAGAGAAACAAAAGGACATGGAATATGGCTAGACTGACCAAGGCTACTCCCTGGTGGGGTTTACCTTTTCCTGGAAGTAGACAGGTCCATTGCTGTTCTTCATAGCCTGCTCTTTTGTGTAGCTGTTCAGGATGGGGTGGAAATCCAGTCACAGTTTTCCTTCCATATCGAAAAATAATCCTACAGGCAGAGGCAAACAGATCTCTATGAGTTAGAGGCCAGCCTGGTGTTCATAGTGCGTTGAGGGCTAGGGGGAATATGTAGTGAGACCCTCTCTCAAAACAATGAAGGAAGCCGGGCATGGTGGCGCACGCCTTTAATCCCAGCACTTGGGAGGCAGAGGCAGGTGGATTTCTGA
>NC_034594.1:138151377-138159596 GCF_900095145.1 Mus pahari
TACAGGGACAGTGTCCTAATTAACAAAATGAGAGATCAAGCTGGAGACATAACAACAGAAGTTGAGAAAAACAAAAAAAAAAAAAAAAAAAAAAAAAAAAAAACCAATGAAGGAGATTGACAGGGAAGGAGGGAAAAGTGATCCCCTTCAGGTTGTCACTAACTCTAGCTCTGCCAGGACTCAGTCATTTATTTAAGTAAGCCATCCACGGTTTAGAACAAAGCCACTGGAGAAAAACAAATGGGAAGAAGAACAAACACATCCGTTAGATTCCCTCCATTTCCAACTTTTGTTTCCAGAAGGTCTACTTGGGGAGACAGCTTCCTGGCGCTGAAAAATCCTGACCATTGTCCTTGAACATGAGTGCTCGAAGGCAGGAATTACAAGACAGGGCAATTGTCAAGATAGCTGCTCACTTACCAGACCTCATTGTCTACGGAGATTTCTCTCCGGAGCGGCCGTCAGTGAAATGTTTTGATGGAGTTCTGATGTTTGTTGATATTTCAGGCAAGTGCCAAAGGGATGCTTGTTTAATGTGGGTGAGCAGCAGGCTCACATCAGAAGTCACATGCAGGTTGTGACGGCGGTGGGGGCACCATTTTCAAACCCCCAGGCTGTTAGAGCAGCAGAACACCTCATCTCACTGTGCACACAGGAAAGAGAGAATGACCTCTGACCCCAGATGTCTCCTCTCTTCCCTTCCCCCAGCTTTCAGTCACAGGCATGTCTTTAAGGCACTTCTGGCTCCAGTGTCGCTCCCCCAGCTTCATAGCCTGGTCTCCCAAGTCCCACATATATCTCCAACAAACTAACTCAAGAGATGAACTGCTCTTGTCTGCACCCTAATACTAAACTTGTCTCTTCAGGAGCATTGGGAAAATGTGTGGCCTTTAAACTGCGGAACAAAACCTTCTATTTCCAACACTATGCCATTATCACTGTTTACACTGGGAGCCTAGAAGGAAGAGATGGCCTTTCCTGACCCTAGCCTACTAAATTCCGCGTGCATGGCTACTGTCTGGCCACACACTAAGGTCATTTGAAACTCTGCTACTTTTAGTGGCTCCCACTGCGGGGCCAGTGAGCCCCCTGCTGGCTGTGCTTGACTGGAAGGAAACCAGCTGCAGTTTCTTACAGGTTTTACTGCAATGACGGAGAAGTTCAGCACGGCCATGTACATGGACCGCGGAGCTGAGCAGCTGGTGGAGATTCTCAACTACTACATAAGTGCAATAGTGGAGAGTAAGTGTTCTTGGGGGTTGATGGACAGTATTCAGACCATAGCTCTGTTGGTATTTGTACACTCACCTACCATTCTCCATATTCTCCAGGAAGTACACACACACACACACACACACACACACACACAGGCACACGCACACACGTATGTCTCCTTCTGGTTAGCGGTTTGTTTGCTTTTGTCAACTTGACACAAGCTAGAGGCATCTGGGAAGAAGGAACTTTGAAAACAAAAAAAAAAAAAAAAAAAAACAAAAGAACACTTTCATCGGGCCTGGAGAGGTGGCTCAGCGGTTAAGAGCACTGACTGCTTTTCCTAGAGGTCGTGAGTTCAATTCCCAGCAACCACATGGTGACTCACAACCATCTGTAATGGGATCCATGCCTTCTTCTGTTGTGTCTGAAGACAGCAACAGTGTACCCGTATACATAAAATAAGTAAGTAAATCTTTAAAAAAAGAAAAAAGAAAAGAAAAAACACCTTATTAGGTTGGCCTGTTTGGCAAGTCTGTGGTGCATCTTCTTGATTAATAGTTGATGTGGGAGCTTCCAGCCCACTGTGAGATATATATATATATATATATATATATATATATATATATATATATATATCTATCTCAGTTTGGATGAGCCATGGGTGCAAGCCAATACACAACACTTCTCCACGGTCTCTATTTAAATGTCTGCCTCCACGTTCCTGCTTCAACTCTTGCCCTGAACTCCCTTCATAATGGACTGATAGATATAAGCTAAAACAAGTTCTTTCCTCTTACAGATGGGGATGGTGTTTATTGCAGCAAGAAAAAACTAACCAAGACAGTCATCAGAACTTTTAATATGCTACAATACAGTTAAAGGAATATGATTAAGCCTTATTAGTAAGACTACATGAGAGAAAGGATGTTTTGTGTTAAAGACCTGAGTTTATAGCCCAGGCTGGCTTGGAACTTATATAAATATGACCTTGAAGTGTTAAAAAAAATCCTCTTGCCTTAGCCTGCCAATACTTTGATTATAGAAATAAGCCACTATACCTAGGTTGATGTTCTTTAAGGTTTTGTTTATTAATATTTATTCTGTGTATGGGTGTTGTGCCTGCATATTTGTCTGTGCACGGATGCATGCCTGGTGTCCACAGAAGACAAAGAAGGTATCAGATTCCCTGGATCTGCAGTTATATAGATGGCTGTGAGCTGCCACATGGATGCTGAGAATCAAACCCGGTCCTCCGGGAAATCAGCCAGATTCTTTTTTTGGGTTTGTTTGTTTGTTTTGTTGGTTATTTGAGACAGGATTTCTCTGTGAGGCTCTAGCTGTCCTAGAACTCACTCTGTAAACTAGTCTGGCCTCCAACTCACAGATCAGCCTGTCCCTGCTTCCTAAGTGCTGAGATTAAAGGCATGCACCACCACCACCAGGCTAAGCCAGAACTCTTAACCACTGAGCCATCTCTCTAACCCTAGGCTAATGTTCAATAATGTAGAAATAAAATCTATAGCCCCAAGACTTAGGAAACAGAGGCAGAAATAACATAAACAAAGTTACTTAATTACATAGTGACTTCCAACTAGTCTTATGAGACTATTCTAAACACCCCCATCCCCAAAACATAGTGGTAGAGTGCTATCCCAGAATGCAACAGAAAAGCTGGCCTATAGAAAGCATTCTTATACACTGGGAGGAAGGCAAGCATCCTTAGGTCTTGGGGCAACTCTGCCCTCCTGTTTCCTGGCTTGTTTGATTTTTGTTTTGTTTATTTGTTTTCCTAGAGCACAGATTTGTTTGTGATGTTCGCTGGCCTATACAGAAGTAATGAGATGTCATGTTTGATAGATGTGTATTTTCTAAATTGCTATTCTTACTATCTCATTTTTTTTCTCCTCTTCCTCCTCCCTCCTTCTCTTTTTCTCCTCTTTCTTCCTCTCCTTCCCCCACCCCCGCCCCAAGACTGTGTCTAAGATTTAGCTATGTAGCCCAATCTGGCCTCAAACTCACAGTAATTAATCCTTCTGTCTCAGCTTTCCAAGTCCCAGGACGACAGGTGTGTGCAACCATGCTACCAAGCCTGCTTCTACTTTACCAATGAGTAATGTTCGATAAAGAATCAGTCTGACTTAACTTCTTTTTTTTTTCTTCTTCTTCTTCTTCTTCTTCTTCTTCTTCTTCTTCTTCTTCTTCTTCTTCTTCTTCTTCTTCTTCTTCTTCTTCTTCTCTTCTTTTTTAGAAGTGCTGATTTTTGGAGGAGACATCCTAAAATTTGCAGGTATGGAAGCTATCTGAGATGGGGAGGGTAGAAAGGAAGAACCAAGTAGCCTGCCTTGTTACAAAGGAGGCACCCCAGGGAGTCGTGGTCAGGGAATGGGTTGAGAAATGTTTGAAGCTGCACAAGCTTATGCAATGTTCCTGCAAAACACCCTGATCTCCAGGGTAGGGCTAAAGTCCCCCAGAGTGTCTCTCTTAAAGGTGACGCCTTGCTGGCCCTGTGGAAAGTGGAGAGAAAGCAACTGAAGAACATCATCACGGTGGTAATTAAGTGCAGCCTGGAGATCCATGGCTTGTTTGAAGCCAAGGAGGCTGAAGAAGGCCTGGACATTCGAGTTAAGATAGGTAAGTATCCAGAGCAGGTCACGATGGTATATGCGTGTAATCTCAACTCTCAAGAGACTGGGACAGGAGGATAGCTGAGAATCTGAGGCCAGCCAGGGTGACTGACATAACAAGACAGCCTCAAAAAATATACAAAAGATTTGTGAAAGAACAGATGCTACAGTAGTTGGGATCTGGATCCTCATGCCTAGAACATGCTGGCTTGGCCCTACCATGATGCTTTGGAACTGGGCTAACCAGAATACATTTTTTTGCTCACTCACTAACCATTTGAGAGAACTGGAGATGAGCATGATATCTATAAGGTAGGCTATTATAAAAGTAAGGTAGGGGCTGGCGAGATGGCTCAACGGGTAAGAGCACTGACTGCTCTTCCGAAGGTCCGGAGTTCAAATCCCAGCAACCACATGGTGGCTCACAACCACCCACAATGAGATCTGACGCCCTCTTCTGGTGTGTCTAAAGACAGTTACAGTGTACTTACACTAAATAAATAAATAAATAAGTAAATAAAAATAAATAAAAGTAAGGTAGACTAGATGTGGTGACACATGCCTATAGGTGCCTATAGTCATATCACTCAAGGCACATAGGAAACTATTGTGAGCTTGAGGACAGCCCAGGCAATACAGGGAACCTTGTCTCAAGAAATGACTACTTCCGGGCTTAGAGATATCACTCAATTTGCAGAGTGCTTGCCTACCATGCAGAATGCCTTGGATTTCAAGAACCACATGAACCAGGTATGGTGGCAATGCTTATAATCTTAGTAATCAGAAAGAGGAGGCAGGAAGGGGAGAAGTATAAGATTACCAGAGGTGTAGCTCAGATGCACAATGATGTGCAATTTCCTGAGTTCTGTTCCTGGTGCTTTATAAACCAGGCATGATGGTACATGCCTTTAATCCTAGCAGTTGGGTGGTAGAAGCAGGAGGATAAGAAGTTCAAAGTTCCCTTGACTATTTCACAAGTTCAAGGTCATCCTGGACTATATGAGGTCTTGTATCAATAACGAGGAAGAGATTATTCTCATCTTTGTATAGAGTTTGCTGGTAGCCCAAGCCACATAAGGTTTGCCTGGTGCGTGGCACATAACAAAACCTGAATAAAGGAGTCGCTGTTACTGTTATATCTTGTTGCTTGTCGAGGTTGTATAGCATTAAGTACAGTAGAGAGTCGTTTGCCATTACACAGATTCAGCAATGCCTTAAGACTGGTTATCTGTTACTTCATAAGAATACCATACTGAGGCTGGAGAAGTAGCTCACTTGGTTAAAAGTATTGGTGGCTCTTGCAGAGGACCCAGGTTCGGTTCCCACCACCCACCAGGCACCTCGCAACCATCTAAAACTTCAGTTCCAGAGAATCCAGTGCCCTCTTCTGACCACCAACAGCGCCAGGTGTGCACACAGTTTACATACATAATTGTAGGCAAAAACCCTCTTTCGAATAAAACAATCTTTTTTGTAAAAAGGAATAATAGTTAAACAAGCTGTGCCCTCAGCATAGCTCAGTGTCTATAACTGGGCTTGTTGAGGGTGTTTTCCCAACACGGTAACAGCCACACTGGGCTCTGTACTGCACAAAGATTTTTCGTGCATTCTGTCATTCTCATCATGGCACCAGGATTTAGGGAACATGGTACCTATGAGAACCACAATTCTGAGAGGTATGGATGGTAACAGCTAGAGCTGTGGGCAGTGCTGCTGGAGACTAAAATGTATGGGTGTAGAAATCTCAAACACGGAGACCAGCAAGATGGCTGAGTCGGTAAAAAGACTCTACATATAAGTGGAAGAGAACAAATTCTACAAAGTTGTCCTCTGACCTCACTGTACATGGGCCATGGTGTGACTCTCTCTCTCAATATCTCTCTCTCTCTCTTCTCTCTCTCTCTCTCTCTCTCTCTCTCTCACACACACACACACACACACACACTCACACACACACACACACACTACTGATAATTTTTTTTTTAAAAAATCACAAATATCAGAACTAATGGGATCATCGTCGGTTATCCAATTGATTATTTCTCTTTATTTAACTGTTGTCTTAGATAATCTATCCTTTTATGCTGATTTTCAAATTTTCCAAATAAATATATTCTTTATAAGACAAGCCAATACAGTAGTGAATGTGGGTTTTTTGTTTGTTTGCTTGTTTGTTTTTGTTTTTATTTTTATTATAGGGTATCAAATTTAAGTAGGCCCCAATGTCTTAGCACAACTGACTCCATGATGGAAGTACCATTCTGGCTGTAAAGCTTGGCATGTACACAGCACCACCTGCCAAAACTAAAACAAAGGCCTAATCCATCGAAGTCCATATGGTTCTGGGAAAGTCTCTAAATGTCCTAACCTTGTCTTTTAGCTTCTGTAGTTCTGCTTCAGGCTAACTGTTCTTGTTAACTGAAGTGTGTCATCCCAGAACATGGTTTTTTATGCTTAGAAGCTCATCCTGAGAAAGGCTCAGTGCTACATGGCATCTCAAACTCCTAGTGTAGTCGAATGCTGGCTGACTGACAGAGACATTCTGTTGCCTTAAATCCATGTCCGAGCAGTCTTCTCTGGTAAATACCCCACAACATTTTTTTTTTCCAACTTCACTCAGAGAAACTAATGTTGTATACTTCTTGGAATGAAAATAAGCCAGGCCGGGCATGGTGGTGCATGTCTGTAATCCCAGGAGGTGGGAGGTAAAAGCAGAAGGATATGAAGTTCAAGGTCAGGCTCTGCTACTTACTAAATAAGAGGCCAGCCTGGGCTACCTGAAACCCTGTCTCAAAAAAAAAAAAAAAAAAAAAAAAGGATGATAGTAAGCCAAACCCTCATGTGCGTTGTGAGGGGGGCTAGTAGAGAGGTTTGCTTTGTCATCTTTCCTCTTTCTCTATAGTAAGCTACGTAGTATTGTGTTTTAGACAGAAACAAACATATATATACAATCTTCACATGCATGCCGTATCTTACAGCATCTCTGTACTATTATTCAGTTACCAAAAGCATCATTTCTCAGTTTGAAAACAAATGAGAGGAAACCAGGCATAGAAGCCCATGCCTTTAAACCCAGCACTCAGGAAGCAGATGGATCTCTGTTAGTTCCAGGCCAGCGTGGTCTACTGAATGAGTTCCAGGACAGCCAGGGCTGTACAGAAAATCCCTATCTCAAAACATCCCCCATCCCCAAAAGGTGAAAATTAGAAATTGTGCTCTCTAGCTTTAAATGATGGGGTCTCTGGGACGGCCAGGCCAGAAAGAGGCATGTCTGATTATCTATGTAAAATTTTAAAAGTGAGATTTTGCTTAGAGGTTGTGTAGCCACATCTGATTTTTTTTTTCCAAGATCCAGTACTTCTGGGAAATAACCCAGAACGTGTTGTGCAAACCCATTGCTTGCTTCCTTCAGGGCTGGCTGCTGGCCACATCACCATGTTGGTCTTTGGGGACGAAACACGGAACTACTTCCTGGTGATTGGCCAGGCAGTCGATGATGTCCGCCTTGCTCAGAACATGGCTCAGATGAACGACGTTATTTTGTCACCAAACTGCTGGCAGCTCTGTGATCGGAGCATGATTGAAATCGAGAGGATTCCAGATCAGAGAGCAGTTAAGGTGAGAGTGCACTGTGTCTGCTGCCAGTGTGTGCCAGCAGGCTGTCTCCAGAGTCGGGGTTAGCTTAAGGACATTTCCTATGGGAGGAACCAGGGCTGCTGAGCCCAAGAAAGAAATGTTCCTCCAAACCCTCCACTGAGGGTAAATGAAGCTATGGGGTGACCTAGGGACAGTTGGGAGTTGTAACACCTGATCCTCATTTGTTTGTTTGATTGATTTTTATTGAGGCAGGGGTCTCATGTAGGCCAGGCTAACCTTGAACTCATTGCCATTACTGATCCTCCTGCCTCCACCTCCCGACTGCGGGGATTTCGTTGTGTGCCCTGTGAATGGTAGCACTTGTTTTCTCTACCAACAACCTCCTAACACCCACCGGTGGACTATCAGCTATTTGCTGGACATACCCCCATCTGTTTTTGCCTGTTACTTCCTCATTATTGGACTAAATTTCTGCATCTTTAGAAGCAGGAATACCAGAGGATGTGCCAGACTCAATGTATTGTATTACAGAATTCACACTTTTCCTAAGAACATGTTAGGTATTAACTCTTTGTTTTTAACACTTGTAAGAAGGAAATGGTGTGAGAATCCCTCCTGGAAAGCCTGCACCCATGTTCTGAGTGTGTAGTATCCTTTCTCTAAGGGCTCCCCTCTAATGCCCATGCTTGAATGGATAATGCCCTCCAACTCTGTATCCAAGTCTGCAGGAAAGAAAGGAAGAAGAAGGAAAGGAAAGGAAAGGGAAGGGAGGGGAGGGGAGGG
>NC_034594.1:138160975-138163051 GCF_900095145.1 Mus pahari
TTTAAAAAAAAAAAAGAAAGGAAAGGAAGAAATGGAAAAGGAAGGAAGGAGAAAGGAATGAAAAGGAAAGAGAAGAAGGAAGAAGGGAATGTGATTTTCTCAGGTTTTATTTGACTTGAAATGTTCAGAAAGAGATAAAGAACAAAGACCTTCAGGGTAGGAAGACATAAACAAGTGGCCCTTTGTGCATGTATACTGACCCTTAAGTTATTCTTAAAAATTATTGGAAAAAAATTTAATTTTTTTCTCTTTTCTTTTTGAGCTAAAAGCTGAACCTAGGACTTAGGAGCTAAGCATATACCCAGTCTGAGCTATGCCGCTCAGCCTCTAAAATTACAACAGAATTTATTTTTTGGACAGTACTGGAGGACAGAAGCACACACACGTTAGGTCCGCAACCTGTCTCACCGAGTCATAGCTCCAGAATCTTCTTTTTGTTTTTTATTTCAACTTTGAGGCATAGCCTCACTAAGTAGCCCAGGCTGTCCTTGAACTTCGTTCGTCATATAGGAAAGCCTTAAATGTTTTAATCTTCCTGCCTCAGCATCTCACATAGCTGGGATCACAGGCCTGCAACCCACCTAAGTTCAAAATTACAGCTTACAAACCCATGGTCATATGTTGGTGACATACACCTATAGTCTTAGCATTTGGGAGCCTAGCGTTAATAGATCTGAGACTAGCTTGAGCAAGACCCTATCTCAAGCAACACAAACAAAGAAGTAAACGAGGCTATAGTTAGCGTGGTGGTAGAGTATAAGGCCCTGCGTTCAATTGCCTGTGGGCCTGTGATGTGGCCTTAGTAGACCTGAAAAGATGGCACTTGCCTTCAACCCCAACACTCAGCAAGCAGAGATAAGTGGATCTTTGTGAGTTCTAGGCCAACCTGGTTGGTCTATATTCTGAATACTAGGTCATTCAGAACTACACAGTGAGATCCTGTCTCCAAAACAAAAAAACAAAGCCAGCCCTTGTACTGACAAACACTACCACATCTACTAACAGTAGTAGTAGTAGTAATAATAATAATAATAATAACAAAAATAATAACAACTATAGTAAAAATAACTGAGTAGGGCTTGGTGACTCCTTCCTGTAATTCTAGCACTTAAGAAGCCAAGACATAAGGATGGCTGGAAGTTCAAGGGCCAGCCTTGGACTTGTACATTCTGAGCCAGTTGCTGTGTGTCCTGTGCTAGGCATACTGTTTTCTGTGAAATAATATTCCTAAGGTCATGCAACCCTCAGAATAACAAAGTTTGCTGTTTGTTTTATCTAGGTTAGCTTCTTAAAACCACCCCCAACTTTTAATTTTGACGAGTTTTTCACAAAATGTATGGGCTTCATGGATTATTATCCTTCTGGTGACCACAAAAGTAAGTAGCCTCCTTGTGTAGACAGACCCTTCGCCTCTGTAGTAGTCAGTAGGGACATATGCCAGTGTCAGTGGCTCTGTGACAAGTGGATACACTCCTTCACACAGCTCTGGACCTTGACCTTGACATGAAGGACGCAGATTTCCCATTCTTCAGAACAATGCCGGGTACCTTGCTAGCCCCCTCTCCTGGCCACTGATTCCCATCTGTCTGCTTCCAAACACCAACAAGACAAAATCCAAAGCATCCTTGACTCCTATTTACCCTCTGATGTCTCCATATATCTACTTGTGTCATGTCTGTTCTTGTAGCTCTTTATTTACCAATAAGTATGCACTGCATATTGTGGTGGTGTGAAATGTGGTGGTTTGAATATGCTTGGCCCAGGAAGTGGCGCTATTAGGAGGTGTGGACTTGTTGGAGGAAGTGTGTCACTGTGGAGTGAGTTCTGAGACCCTCCTCCTAGTCACGTGAGAGCCGGTCTTCCCCTGAGTGCCTTCAGAACAAGATGTAAAACTTTCAGCTCCTCAAGCACCATACCTGCCTGGAGGTTGCCATGCTCCTACCTTGATAATAATGGACTAAACCTCTGAACCTCTAAGCCAGTCCCAACCAAATGTTTTCCTTTATAAGAGTTGCCTTGGAGCCGGGTGTGGTGACACACGCCTTTAATCCCAGCACTCGGGAGGCAGAGGCAGGC
>NC_034594.1:138163126-138167579 GCF_900095145.1 Mus pahari
GTCTACAAAGTGAGTTCCAGGACAGCCAGGGCTATACAGAGAAATACTGTCTCGAAAAACCAAAAAAAAAAAAAAAAAGAAAGAAAGAAAAAAAGAGTTGCCTTGGTCATGATGTTTTTCATGGCAATGGAAACCTTAACTAAGACACATATACCTTGGGGTGTGCGTTTATACACTCTTCAGTAGTTCATTTTAATTTTATTTTTAATTTTTAAATTTATGTTGAGGGGATACAGGGTCTCGTTTGTACCCTAAGCTGGCCTTAAACTCATAATCCTCCTGCATTTGCCTCTCTGACACTGGAATTAGAGGCTCAGCTTTAATTTTAATCTTAAAAAAAAAAAAATAGAGTATGCTAGGCTGTTCTCAAAGAGATCCTCCTGTCTCAGATTCTTGTGATAAACCTGTCTTATCCAATTTCTACCCTCCTTCCCCATCTGGGAATGTGTCAAATCTACTAACTACACCATTAACTAGATTCTGGTGATCTTTTCCTGGGATGAAGCCTAGGTGGTTGACTCTAGGTGGCTGGCTTTGGATTTTATTGTTGTGTGAAAGTTCTAGTTGAGTTAGTTTGTTTACAGTGCTTTGTTTAAACTCGGGGCCTTGTATTCTGCTATGCAATCATCTTACCTCTGAGCCGTACTCTCAACCCCAGCCTTGCCTACATGGTTGTCTAGATTAATTCCCCCTTCCTGATGTGTAAAGGATTAACCCTAAGGTTTTGTGTATACTAACCAAGTGCTTTACCAGTGAGCTACATGCCAGAGTCCAAATATTGATGGTTTCCTTATTGTTCTGTTTTCCAAGGCAGTCTCAATTAGCCCAGCCTGACCTCAGACCCTCTCTATATCAGAGGATGACCTTGAATTGCATGTGCTCTAGTCCCCACCTTCAATAAGTACCCCCACACACATTCCAAGGCACATGCCATGCACACTGGTCAGTGCATGTACAAATGAGGGGATGCGAGAAAAGATAAGCACAACACAGGAAGTTATACAGAAACAGGAACGTTCCGGACAAGTAGGAGTCAGAGATGCTCTGTGTTTTGTCTCAGTGGTGTTTGGAAGATGGTTAAAGGGAGGTGGTAGCCAGGACAAGATAGTTAGGTTCCTAGAACGGCTGTTTTGGCGAATAGGGAGGGAGTGGTATGCCACCACCCCAGGATGGCTTTTGCCATTCTTGTTGTTTAGTCTTGCTTTGTTTTGCTTTTGAGATGGGTTCTTGTCCTGTTGCGTAGGTTGACCTTGAACTTTGTGGCTCAGGCCCGAGCAGTCTTCCCGCCTCAGCTCCTCTAGTGCTAGCGCTACAGGCACAAGCACCAGGCTTGTCGTGGATCTCATGCTCTCTATTTTCCTGGGGCTCTAACAATATTTGTTTTAGGTTTGCTTCTGTTCCCCAAACTACTATTCTCAGTGCCTTTTGCCAGTTTCCTTCCCTTTCCCTAGCCGTTGGAGATGTCAGAGTGCTGCCCTTGACTTCGTAGTCCTCTCCATTCAATTCTTCCCAAACCATTCAATTCACTGCAAGCTTCCATATGACTACAGCAAGACACCTAAGAAGCCTGCAGTGCAAAATTCAAGATAAAATTCACAAGTAACAATCTTCCCTGGTTACAAAGCATTTTAGTTCAATCCTGATACCAAGCCACTTGCAACTAAATGTAGAGAAGCCCACAACCTATAAGAAGTCTTTCTGTCCATTGATGTCCTGGGGTCTCCCTGGGAAACTGTAAGGAACACTGCCCCAGGGAATAGGAACAAGAAGACTTCTATCTCAAGCATTGCTAAGCCTGCCCTTTCCCTCTGCCCTCTTAGACTTCCTAAGGCTTGCCTGCATGCTGGAGTCTGATCCTGAACTTGAGTTGTCTCTACAAAAGTATGTGATGGAAATCATTTTGAAGCAGGTATTTTCATAATCCAATGTGTTCTATTTCAAGATGGCAGGAATCTAGACAAAATAATAAACAGAACACAGAAGCTAGTAAAATGTTTGTAAATTAAAAAAAAATACTTTTTGTTGACTCAAAATATAGGCGTTACCTTAAGACGTGGCAATAACCCTAGAATACAGACTCTGGTTGCTCCAAATACCATGTTTCAACATGGAAAGTCTTTTAGGGGCATAGAACCAAAGACAGTCAGTTATAAGTCAAGATATTTTCAAGTATATTGGTGGGAATGTCAGGTGTGTGTGTGTGTGTGGGGGGGTGATTGCAAGGAGGGTAACTCTGTGCCTAGGTCTCATGTTCTCTGATGTTGTTCTTAGTTTGGGGGTCTCTAGGAGCTAAGGGATCTGTTAAATTATCACATTCCAAGGGGTTCACCCCATAATTGAAAAGATGTTAGGCAGGACTCAACAGGGAGGTCATGGAGGACTATTAAGAGGTCTACAGATAGCACAAGATCTGGGTCTGTATCAATTCAGCTCTCTACAACCACGAAGTTCTAGTCAATCAGTTAATCGCCCTTGAAGAATCTTTAACTGAGACTTTTCTTTTCTGAGAATTTCATTTCGCATTCTCCATGTATATATAAGTGACTTCAAAATTTATTACGTGAATCAGTATACTAAAAAATAGGGGAGGTAAGCTGGGCGATGGTGGCCCATGCTTATAATCCCAGCACTTGGGAGGTTGAGGCAGGTGAATCTCTGAGTTTGAGGCCAGCCTGGTCTACAGAGCAAATCCCAGGACAGCCAGGGCTCCACAGAGAAATCCTGTCTTGAAAAAACAAAACAAAACAAAACACCAGATAGAAAAAGAAAACTATTAGGGGAAGCATGTGGCTCAATGGTAGAGCATTTGCCTTGCCTGTGTAAAACACTGGGTCCTCTCTCTAGCTTTGCTAAATCATAGTGAGAAGGTAAGGACAGGAATGTTTCTCTTCAAGAAAACAGACAAAAAAACAAACAAAAAAAGAATGAAAGAAACAAACGAAGGAAGGAAGGAAGGAAGGAAGGAAGGAAGGAAGGAAGGAAGGAAGGAAGGAAAAAAGATTGTGTTGAATGGTAGAACATTTATCTAGTGTGCTCAAGGATCTATTTCAATTCCCAGTTTAATGATCAAAATCTATAGTTACTATTTTTATTTTTATTTTTTGAGGCAGGCTCTCACTAAGTTGCCCAGGGTGTCTTTGAACTCGGTCTTCAGTCTAGGAAGGCATTAGACTCGTGATCCTTCTGAGTTGCTAGAATTATGATCCTGTTTTTAGCAGTCATTAGAAAGGGCAGTAACCCTCAAGCGCAAGCATATGAGAGTCCCCTAAATGTACCTCACTGATGGCCACTAGTGCCCTTGATTGTCCAAGAGCAAGTCTCTCCCACATCCTCCCCTACCTCAATAGACAGACCCCCATTAGCTACTGCTGAGATCATTGCCTACAAGGAGGGGGTGTAAGATAAACTCCTGAGTTGGTGAGGAATTGTGGGTAGAAATAATGAAGACTGTTAAGTAGGTATGTCTGGGGTGGGGAGCGGAAAGAAGGGGGAGGACAGAGCTTCGAAGACCACCGAGGCATATCCTAGCATGAGGCATATCCTAGCACTTAAAGGCCATGCATCCTCCAAGATGCTGCGGTCCTTTTTTTTCTCAACCAAACTGAGAGCATGTGGTTTAATGGGATAATTTTTGTTAAATATTATTTGTAAATGTATGTGAAAAAAATCATTACAGTGGTTAGATATAAATCACATCATCTTTTATAAAAAGAGTACTGTTAAATGAACTTAATCCTGTGGTTAGCCTAGACAGTTAGAAAGCATGGTGACTTAATTCCCTGTACCACTTTCTGTTTCTTCTGTAAGACATGTTTCACACTGCCAGTAGAGAAACTGATACCTTTGTGTTATTTGGACAGAAAGTAGAATGACTATCTCCCATTGATTTGCAAAGTACTTCATTTAACCTAATTCAAGATGGATGACTGGCAGTGATGATTTGGGAATTCTTTCTTCTCCATATGCCTCTCTCAAGGTGGGCGTATAGAAGAGGGACCCTAAATCAAACAATAAAGCAAAGCACGCCACCCAAAAGAGGTCATGTGTTACCGAGAAGGCGGGAATCCAGAGTTGGGTTTTAACTTGCTACTTTGTGTTTACATAACCTTGGGGAAAATTGTGTTACTTCTCCACGTGTTTGCTTCTGTAAAATGGGAACAGTGATGCTAGGTTTTGAACTTCTGTCTGAAAATAGTGGGATAGAATCTAAAAATATTCCAGAAGGCACCAGGATCTGAAAGTACAAGGTGAAGTTATATAAAAGATGATTTTTCTACGCAACTATAAAAATAAGAAATCAGAGGCAATAGTAGTACTTAATGTGAATGCATGTTAGCTCGAGGGATTTGGTTGTTAGGTAATGTAGCAATTGCTGGCCAAATTAGCAACCATATAAATCTTCACTGACCAGTTGTGTGTCTGTGTGTGTGTGTGTCTGTGTGTCTGTGTGTGT
>NC_034594.1:138167874-138172353 GCF_900095145.1 Mus pahari
TGTGTGTGTGTCTCTGTGTGTGTGTCTGTGTGTCTGTGTGTCTGTGTGTGTGTGTATTTGCTTGGTTGGCTTCAATGGAAGAGATTTGGGAAATGGGTTCTAGCCATCTTCTCATTTTCCTGTGGGTTGGCTCTGTGAATTGTGCCTCATACTGAAATAGCTTCAGTTGCTGCTGAAGGCTTTCTTCCCAGTATGGACTTTGAGTACAGGCTAGAGTGGTGCTAAAAAGGTTCAGGGCATACACTGCAGAAAGCTGCCCTCTCCCTTACAGATCGATGACAAGCAGCTTCGGGGCTATTTATCTGAGCTTCGCCCTGTGACAATTGTGTTTGTAAACTTGATGTTTAAAGAGCAAGACAAAGTAGAAGTCATAGGCTCAGCCATCCAAGCTGCCTGTGTACACATCACTTCTGTCTTGAAGGTCTTCCGAGGCCAGATCAATAAGGTCTTCATGTTTGATAAGGTAAGTGCATAGTACAGAACGGGCAACTTCCCGTAGTGTAAGGTTAGCACTGAGTCCAAGGACATTGGTGAGGTGGAGGGAACCGACAAGGGGATACTTAATGTAGGACACCATTCTTTGTAACAGCTCATGAGTGGCCGACACGCCAGGCATGCCTCTCAACATTTTACCTACATTCATTAATTTAAGCCGTGTGGTTACCCTTTGTTATTGTGGTGTTTCCTGATACAGAATCTCACCATGCAACTCTGTTCTGGAACTCTCTAGACCAGACTGGCCTTGAATCAGAGCTCAGCCTGCCTCTGCCTCCTGAGTGCTGGGACTAAAGGTATGTAACACAATGCCTGGCTATGATTCCACCCTTTAAATCGTATTTTATTTTATATGTGCATATGTGCATGGGCACATGTGTGCCAAGGCATGCATGTAGAAGTCAGAGGACAATTTTCTTCAGAGGACTGTGTGAGTCTGCCTTTATTTACTGAGCTATATTTTTTTTAATTAATTAATTTTTATTTTATGTATGTGAGTTCATATACATGTATATGTCTGTGCATCACATGCATTCTTGGTGCCTAAAAAAGGTTAAAAGAGGAGCGTCATAGCCCTTGGAACTGGAATTGTAGATGAGTAAGAACTTCTGTATAGGTGCTGAGAACTAAACCAAGGTTCTCTGTAAGAGCTGCGTCATCTCTCTAGACAAACACACACACACACACACACACATACACACACAGACTCACAATCTCATGCACACACCCAGGCACACACCCTATGACTCTTTTCTTTAAACGACAGAGTCTTGATATGTTCCAAGCTGTCCTGGAACTTTGTATGTAGGCCAGGCTTTTCTGGAACTCACAGCGACCCACCTGCCTCTGCTTCCTACTTCTGGAACTACAGGTGAGCATTCATTCCCTAAGCCATCTTGACAGATTCTACCAGATACCAGGCAGACAGCAGGCTGAAACCCAATTCCGAAAGGGAAACTTGCTGTGGCAGTCCTTGGTTAGGCCTTTTGGGCTGGTACAAAGTGTATTTGCTGACTCTCGCTTACAGGGCTGCTCCTTCCTCTGTGTCTTCGGTTTCCCTGGGGAAAAGGCTCCTGATGAAATCACTCATGCCTTGGAAAGTGCCGTGGATATATTTGACTTCTGCTCCCAGGTCCACAAAATCCGGTGAGTGTCAACCCTGACACTCTTATCCAGTAGCTCCTGGGGTGTCTCAAAGCAACAGAGAAGATGGGGATACAGGAAACTGGGATGAAGAGAAAGAGTGAGTGGCTTGGTTTGATGCTTCAAGCGTTCTTTCCTTTATATCCCTTAGGTGTATATAACTGTCCTAGACTGAGCATGAAAAGAGTTATTTATTTGTAACAGCCTCCCCTCCCCTTCCTATCCTACTTCCCCAGCCTTGCCACATTTTCTACGCTCCTCATCTTTCCTGTAAATGCTCACTGTTAATCTCTTTCTACACACGGCATCAGCACCGTTTCCATCGGCGTTGCCAGTGGGATTGTCTTCTGTGGGATCGTTGGACACACTGTGAGACATGAGTACACAGGTGTGTAGAGCCGACCTAGTTTCACTCGACTTTCAACAAACAGAGCTTTGTGGGAGGGATTTTATGGGGGTGGGGGGTGGGGATGAAGATAGGGACTCTGTCCTTAGAGAGTTTATAGTCTTTCAAGGAGGAGCAAAGCCACATTGCTTTGGCCACTGACAGTGCCATGCCAGCAGTGTGTGTGACAGTGGCTTGCTCGCAGTGTGTGTTTCTGGTCCCATGGATGAGTATAGGAAATATGAAGCCACCCACATGGTGAGTCACAACCATATGTAACTCTAATCCGGGTTGATCTGAAGGCCCTCTGAGGGTGCCATACATACATGCAAACAAAATACTCATACATAAAATAGTAAAATAAATAAGGCAAACTTTTGTTGGCTTTTGTTGTTGTCTTAGAGATAGGGTTTCTCTGTGTAGCCCTGGCTGTCCTGGACCTCACTCTATAGACCAGGGTAGCTTCAAATTCAAGAGATCTGCCAGCCTCTGCCTCTCAAGAAAAAAAAAATTTTCAAGTATGAAGTCATTGGAGATATTTTCAGAATCCTTGGCCTGTTGGCCCCAGAATCCCCAATGACCAGGTCTGGTTACTCACTGAGCTGATGTGATCATAAAAGAGGTAAGCAGCTGTGCAGCAAGACAAGGCTTTATTCAATGTAGCCACAGCAAAAGGAACAGGGGAGCCAGCATCTTACCCTTCCCTCTTCAAAGTGTTGATGGTAGAATCAGGGGTATACAGAGGGGGAATGAAAGGAACGGGGCAAGAAATACACAAAGATGGGCAGAAATGGCCAAACTGTGCTCTGTACATCGGTCTCATGGGAGATGGTTACTTGAGATCCCTATACTGAAAGGATCACCTGCAGGGCTCAGCGTCCCTGACATTTGAGAAAAATTGAGGAGGAGAAATGACTCAAGGAGAAATGTATGTCATGACAGGGACTGATGTGTTAAACTTTTTGTAGCCTGAGGAATCCAATGTAGGTCCAATGTTTGTAGGTCAAATGTTCCCATAAGCTCCTGTGCTTGAACACATGACCTCCTGATGGTGATGCTGGTCTGGGAGGCTGTGGGACCTTTGGAACTATGGCCTACCCAGCACAAATGGACCATCAGGAGCTCAGCAACAGAGTGATGCCATGTCTCAAAACAAAACAAAAGCATAGCTAGACATATGGTGGTGTCTTTAATCCCAGCACTCCAGAAGCAGGTGGATCTCAGTAAGTTCAAGGCCAGACTGGTCTACAGAGTGAGTTCCAGGAGAGTCTGGGTTGTTACACAGAGAAACCATATCTCAAAAAACAAAGCAATGCCCCAATAAAACACACACACACACACACACACACATGCACGCACGCACACACACATTGAATTACCAAATGAAGTTTTTATTCAGCAGGCATACACTATTTTGAGGGTCCGTTCCCTTAGACCAACACACTACTTGTCCACTTTATCACAGAAGATCAGCTATTATCTTATCCACAAGTCCTCAGGCCCGTGACCATCCCCCTTACAAACACCCCACTACACTTAAGGCCTTTTTTATCCCAGAACAGACCATCCTTTTGGTATCCTAGGTTGGACAGAAACCTTGCTACTGACTGAGTTAACTGTTGAAGATTGCTTGAAATAGGCCCTGTCCGACTGAAGGCTAAACTCATGTGCCATTCACGACAGGCAGAAGAAATAAAGGGAAAAGGTCATTGGGGGGGGGGGGGAATCCTCCCCCAGTTACATGGAGTTTAACAGTTTTCCTTGTTGGTTTTCTCTTCTCGGACTTCTCCTGCCTGTTACAGTCATTGGTCAGAAGGTCAATATTGCTGCCAGGATGATGATGTACTACCCAGGCATCGTGACCTGCGACTCTGTCACATATGATGGCAGCAACCTCCCAGCCTACTTTTTTAAAGAGCTTCCGAAGAAAGTTATGAAAGGAGTTGCAGATCCCGGACCAGTGTATCAGTGTTTGGGCCTCAATGAGAAAGTGTGAGTGTGGGTATTGACTGCTATATTTTTTAGTAAAGGGGTGATTTTGGTAGCAAACAGTTGGTGCCCTATCTGAGGTTCAAAACCATTTCATGAAGCTAAAATCTATATCTTCCCAGACCTGGGTTCAGGCTTTAAATATCCCTCATCTTTCTCCATTCTACTAATATTGTAGCAAGATAGAAGCTCATTCTTTGGACAGGCTTGAGAGTCTAAGGGCATTTCTTCAGCAGCTGTGCAAACAGATCAGAGAGTCCCCTGATTTCAGTACAAACAGACAGATCTGGTCACCATTCAGTACTCACTGATTATATTAATCGTAGGCCCAGCATCAAGAGAGTTAAAAGAGGACAAGATATTGTTCTGGGTCTTTGCTAAAGCCCAGTTTAGATGTGTGGCTATCCCTTTGGGTTTAAAATTGTTCAGCCAGGCAGCAGTGGCACACTCCTTTAATCCCAGCACTC
>NC_034594.1:138172493-138185316 GCF_900095145.1 Mus pahari
GAAAGAAAAGGAAAGAGAGGGGGAAGGAAGGAAGGAAGGAAGGAAGGAAGGAAGGAAGGAAGGAAGGAAGGAAGGAAGGAAGGAAGGAAGGAAGAAGGAAGGAAGGAAGGAAATACCAGTACCTTCTAATCACTTCATATTAACATTCAAATTCCTTGCAATAGCATACAAGGGAGCTTTTCCAAGTTCATCCCCTCCTGCACACCCTCACTGGGATTGTCTTATCTCACTACTCTGCCCAATCCATCTTTAAAATATAGCTCAGGAATCTTCCTCTCTGTGGGGGTGGCTCTGGCACTCCCCAGGCCCCACTAGACACGGGAATCCTTCCTACCATTGGGTAACTCTACAGCACACGCTCCCAGTAGACCGCCTTCCCCCAGACTCTTTAGTTATTGGATCTAGAGATGGACCTCAGGGCCTCGTTCATGCTAAGCATATGCTCTACCTCCAAGGTGTACCCCCAAATCCTCATATCACTGACTTCTCACTGCACTGTGAGCACAGGGAGGCATTCACTCTTATATCCCCTGTGTTGGGCACATAGTAGGTCCCCCAACAATGCTGAACCAATGAGTGGTGTGTGAATAAACAACATGAGAATAGAAAGTGTTACTTCAGGAACAAACTAGGTATTAAAGAGTCCATCGTCAGCGGCTACATACAGTTGATTCAGACATTTCTTTTTCTTCACTTCGTGTTCCTGTGGCTCAGTACCCTGCTCAGCACACACAGATCATTATTAAGTAGTGACTGACTAAGTGAAAGGATAGTGATGATGTTTTGGTGAGCACTTATTTAAATATGCACTCTACCTCAAAATATACTATTTATTCCTATGATTGACTGCAGGAGGTAGAAACACTTTACTATCCGCATTTTATAAACTGAAATTCTATTAACTAACTCACCAAGGGTCTCTCTACTAAAGCCAGAGAGCCAAGATTCAAACTCACAGTAACACAGCCTCACAGGCGACCCCAAACCTCAGTGGCACAAGACAACAAACATCAACAAAATTTTTGTTGTTGTTTGTTGTTGTTGTTGTTGTTGATGTTGTTGTAATGGATCAAACCATTCACACTGTCCATGCTAGGCCTTCATGTTTTAGCTATACCCCAAAACAATTAATAGGTTTTGTTTTGGGTTGTCCCCCCCCCCCAGGAAAATATGGGACACTATTGATAGTAGTCAGCTAGGCTGACTCCTGTTGCTTATTCATGTGCCTGGGGTTCAGCAGTTTATTGGCTGATCTAAGATGGAATCAGCTGAGACAGCGGGGTCAACCGGGCTTACAAAGTTAGATCAGTTTGGTTCCACCTGTCTCATCCTCCACCAGGCGTGTTGCCATAGTAATATGTGAAGGACAAGACACAGTCGGCTCACGCACAAGCATTTCTCAAGCCTCTTTCTCCTGTTTGCTGACATCTGATCGACCAGAGCATTCACAAGGTTAAAGCCACAGCAGGAAGGCAGTGCCCAGCTAGATGGCAAGGAGTAGAGGTACAGGTAGGGTTCTGAAGTGGGTCACTACATCCAGTCACCCCACAAGCTCCAAAGTCTGAAGTCTTCATGATTTTCCTGTGCTATCCCTTCAGATGAAGAAAAAGGCATAGACACCCATATGCAGCTATGAATAGGGCTTGGTTTCTGCCCTCAAGCTTTCACATTAGATGATTATCTGTATGTATCATGGGAGAGTTTGGTAGGTGCCACTGGAGAATATGACAAAGTAGCAAGGCAGAACACAGAAGAGAACAATCCAAAGTGAAATTCACACTGAAAGGCACACGCACCCCGGCCACCACTGGCCTCAGGTTGTTGGACAAGTTTCTGCACTTCGTTGACTCATTTGTAAAATGGACAATAGGTGATACTTTTTCTCCCTGCTTTTTTGTTTGTTTGTTAAGTTGGTTGGTTGGTTGGTTGGTTGAGTTTTGTGAGTTATTTTTGGTAGTACTCGGGATTGAACCTGAGCCATCACGTGTGCTGGGCAAATGCTCTCCCACTGGGTTACAGTCCTAATACAAGAGTCACACCTCTGAATATTTTTTTTTGTCAGAGTTAAAGATACTGGTTAAGAAAAATAGATGAGCAGTGAATCGCTTAGAACTACGCAAGACTCATAGCGAGTGCCCAGCAAAATAGAGCTGATATTGAGCAGTCCATAGACTCTCTCCAGGATGTGAGAATCTGCAGCCCATCCAAGATTGTTGGGGTCCACCTGCACCCCCTCCACCCTCCAAAGGGTTCTTGTCTACCTATGCAGGTGCAAGAGTCATTTGCTAAATAGTAATAGCCAGGGCTGGTAAGATGGCTCAGTGGGTAAGAGCACTCGACTGCTCTTCCAAAGGTCCGGAGTTCAAATCCCAGCAACCACATGGTGGCTCATAACCATCCGTAACAAGATCTGATGCCCTCTTCTGGAGTGTCTGAAGATAGCTACAGTGTACTTACATATAATAAATAAATAAATCTTAAAAAAAATAGTAATAGCCAGGCACTACAGTAATAGCTAGTGCAGTAGTTGTTTGGACTCTGTTACGAGTAGGCCCGATCTCTTCCGCTCTTGGTAGCTGCAACCAGGGAACAGAGGCTTGTTAGAGAGCTTTTTTTTTTTAAAAAAAGGCTTAAGAAGTCACTTTTGCCCTCAGTATTTCTGTTTTGAATCTAACATCTTCTCTCTCTTTCTCTCTTTAGCATGTTTGGTATGGCATATCTCATCTGCAACAGATATGAGGGCTACCCTTTGCTGGGTAGGTAGTGAGCCTTGATTTGAAACGTTCTCTGTTTTTGTTTTTGGCTTTTATTTTTTTAAGGGCGGGGAACAACTAGAGACTAATTCAAGGCTCTGTGCATATTGCACAAGCTCTTGGTTCTTTATTGAACTCTAGCAAGACGTAGAGAAAAGGGTAGCAATGAGAAGCATGCATCCTAATGAATTATGACAAAATGAAGGTATATACTTATCACCCAGGTCCAAGATCAGAGAAATGGCACAGTGGCTAAAATGTCTGCCATGCAAGTTTGAGGACCTGATTTCAAATCCCCAGGACCCACATACAAAGCTGGGCTTGACTACACGATTCTGTAACCCTAGCACTGGTGGGGTGGAAACGAGTGGATCCCTGGTGCTTGCTGGCTGGGGAGTGTAGCCAGTGGCTGAGCCTGTGTTCAGTAAGAGATCCTGTTTCAGAGATAGCTATTGTCAGCCTCTGGCCTCCACACCCATGAGCACATATGCATCCACATCTGTATGCCTATACACCACAATGCACATATATACTCATACAAAAGAGAGAGGGAAATAACCAAGTGTTAGAAATCCTCATACCTGTCTCCTTGCTTCCTCCCTCTTCCCTTCCCCCTGTCCCAGGGGCTCAATTATTTATTCTTATTTAAAAACTCACATAAAGCTGGACATGATGGCATGCAGATTTAGTTCCAGCACTCAAGAGGCAGAGACAGGTAGATGTCTGTGAGTTTGTGGTCAGCCTTGTCTGCATAAGAATTCCAGGGGCTACATAGTGAGACCTTGTCTTAAACAAACAAACAAACAAACAAACAAGAATAACTTAAAACCGGCATGATGACTTTCCAGATATCCAGGAGGCAGTGGTAGGAGGATCTATGGAACCCAGGAGTTTAGGGCCACCCTGGGTAACATACAAATGCCTTGTTTCTTAGACATACACAGAAAAGCATCATTTATGCTCCTGTAGCCATGCTGTTTGTATACTGTAGAGGGTCTGTGCAAAAGGAAGGGAGGGGAGGGTCAGAGTATTCACGAGATGCAGAGACATGAGGACATGGCCAGGGCCGTGGCTTCTGTTGTGGGAAAGGGAAGAAGAAAAGACCAGAGCTGAAACAGAGGTGGAAGAGGCAAGGCACTGTGTCTGCGCTCCCTACCCAAAGAAAACACCACTATGCCTGGCTCCCCTCCTTCACTCTGACCCCCTAAGACTCCACCTTTTCTTCTGCCTCTGGCCCATCCTTTTTTTGGCTCACCTTGACTCTTCCCTACTGAGTACTGGCAAGTATTTAGTAGGATGCTTAGGACCTAGCCACCCCAGTGTACTGAAGATACCCCTCTGCCTTCCCTGCTTCTCTCTGTCCCCACACAGCACCTTTCCCTCCACTGGGACAGAATTTTTGACTCTTCTCCCTACCCCTTCAGGAAAAAAAAAAAAACAACAACAAAAAATAAAATACCAACTACCCAGGAAGGGACTTTAGACAGCAGGGAAAGGGCTGAAGAGGAGAGCATAGGATGGTCAGGGAAAAGGTTCACAAATCCCCGGGAAGAAAGCACAGATTAAAAGTGGAAGGTGACAGCTATATCAGGGTCCTTTCAGCAAAATCTTGCTGGCATATGCAATAGTGTCTGCATTTGATGGCTGATTATGGGATGGACCCCCAGATGGGGTAGTCTCTGGATGGTCCATCCTTTTGTCTTAGCTCCAAACTTTGTCTCTGTAACTCCTTCCATGGGAATTTTGTTCCCTATTCTAGGGAGGAATTGATATAGCTGTCTCTTGTGAGGCTATGCCAATGCCTGGCAAATACAGAATTGGATGCTCACAGTTGAGATGGAACACAGGGCCCCCAGTGTAGGAGCTAGAGAAAGTACCAAAGGAGCTGAAGGGGGCTGCAACCCTATAGGTGGAACAACAATATAAACTAACCAGTACACCCAGAGCTCGTGTCTCTAGCTGCATATATAGCAGAAGATGGCCTAGTCGGCCATCATTGGGAAGAAAGGCCCCTTGGACTTGCAAACTTTATATGCCCCAGTACAGGGGAATGCCAGGGCCAAGAAGTGGGAGTGGGTGGGTTGGGGAGCAGGGCAGGGGGAGTGCATAGGGGACTTTTGGGATCGCATTTGAAATGTAAATGAAGAAAATATCTAATAAAAAATTTAAAAAAAGTGGAAGGTGGTGTCTCCTGCCACCCCCACCCATGTCACTGTCCAGGGGACTTCAGCACAACAGAATAAGATATTTTGTAGGGTCAGCTGGCAGGGAGAAAAGAGGAGTAGGAGAAACATTGAAACCGAGTGACTTCCCTTCTAGAATGTGCTTTGCCCTCCTACCCACCTGGAGGTTCCTTGATTGACAGAGAAGAGTGAGCAGTTGAATTTCATTTCCCTATACTCAGTTCTTTCCAGAAGCACAAAAATGAACATGCAGGCCAACACCTCTGCACACCTTCTTTCATTCACTCGTGTGTTCTGACATGTATTGTTATTGTCTGTCTCTATAATCACTTTTTTTTTAAAGATTTATTTTACGTATATGAGTACACTGTAGCTGTACAGATGGTTGTGAGCCTTCATGTGGTTGTTGGGAATTGAATTTAGGACTTCTGCTCACTCCAGTCAACCCCCACTTGCTCAGTCCCTGCTCACTCTGGCCCAAAGATTTATTTATTTATTATTATGTATAAGTACCATGTAGTTGACTTCAGATGCACCAGAAAAGGGTGTCAGATCTCATCAGGGTGGTTGTGCACCACCCTGTGATTGCTGGGATTTGAACTCAGGGCCTTTGGAAGAGCAGTCAGTGCTCTTACCCACTGAGCCATCTCGCCAGTCCTCTATAATCACTCTTGATTGTTACGCTCCTGCATGCCATTTTACAAATGCACCAGTTATTTTTTTCCTGGTATCTAAGATTTGGATTATCTGCAGGTTCTTACAGACAGTGTTGCCATAAGCATTCTTACAGGTTTTTTTTTTTTTTGGAAACATTTTCTAAGAGAAGAGGATTAGCCTGGCGCAAGCCCTGTAACCCCAGCTCTCAGGAGGCGTAGGCAAGAAGATTGCCACGGTGCAGGACATCAAACTACCACCACCTCCTCAATAATCAAAGAAGAAAAAAAAAGCATGCATATGCATTGTTTGTCTAGTATGTATGTAAAGGTACACATATGTGCATATCTGTATACATGAGTGATATTGTCAGAACAAAGGGTACAATTTTGGTAAATGTTGCCATGGTGACACCATCATCCTTCATCTTTGCCAGCAGTCACTTTTGTCAGTCTTTATGACTTAAGCTCTTGTGGAGTATGCAGTGGCCCCTTCTTGTTGTTTCTGTCTATCATTGCTAGGATGTGGCTGAGGTCCTTTTGGGCTATTTAATCCATCTCCTAATAAAATCATTACACAAATTTCTCTTTCTATTTTTTCCTCTGAGTTAGGATTTTTTCCTCTTCGAGGCAGGGACTGGCTTGTATTTTTGTTGGGGTGGTCACTGCTGTTGGGATAAAAATCCATACAATTAAAGTCCAAGATGGTTTTAAATTAGCTATCTGTCTGAGGACAGCCTTGAACTCATGACCCTCTGTCTCTACCTCTGGAGTACCTGTATTCCAAGCCTGTACCACCACAGTGGGTTCTCTTTCTCCTTAAACAAGGAACCCTTCACAAATTGGTTTGCCATCTGTGTCCAGGGTCCTTGCTAATTATCTCTCATCAGTCTATTTTCAATTGTCTGCTAAAGCATTTATTTAATGAACAGAATTCTTAACTGCAATGTAATTCAATTTACCCATCTTTTTGTTTGTTCATCTTGAACCCACATTTCTCTGTGTGCTAGTTAGCAAATCTTCCCGCATCCATGTGTTTGGAGAAGTATTTCCTCGCTTTTCTTTCAGAAATTCTGTTTTACCTTTTATGTTTAAGTGTATAAGGGCTTAGGGGTGTGGTTCCGTGGGAGAGTGAATGCTTAACGTGCACAGTGCTTAGCATGCACAAGGTTCAATCCTCTGTCACCCACAAAAACACTTTCACTTACCTTCTATGTAGAAGTGAAGTAATTGGGATTTGGTGGCAGGGACCCTCTCAAAGCTAATTCACACTGGGAAGGAAGTGAATCTAAAGAGGGCAACAGTATATTTAGGGAAGAGACCCGACCTAGCCGGGCTATAGATCCTGAAGATGGATACTCGCAGTAGTCCTTGCTCTTCCCTTCTATTAGACTGAACATCCCTAGAAGACTTATTGAAAGTTAAATCTGAGCCACAACGGTGTCAGAGATCATTAAGAAAATGAGACTCTGCCCTTCCTTTGGAGCAGTGGTCCTCAACTTACGGGTCTTCACCCCTTCAGCAAACCTCTGCCTCCAAAAATAATTTACATTACGGTTCATGACAGTGGCAAAATTGCAATTATGAAGTAGCAACGAAAGGCATTTTTTTATGGATGGGGTGGGGTGGGTCACCACATGAGGTACCGTATTAGAGGGCTGCAGCGAGAGGAAAGATGAGAAGCACTGCTTTGGAGGAATGTTAGGTTGGAATCCTAGTGTCTGCAAAGCCTGAGGGAGGCCAGTTGCTCCTAAGCTGTACAACGAAGCATTGGGGCCAACACAAACACCCCACAGAAACACAGACTTGCAGCAAACACCCAGTAAGCCAAGATTCCCACGCGCATAAAGCTATGGAGGAGGGAGAATAGCCATCTCCCCTTCCCCCAAAGCCTTGTTTCCCACCCCCAAGAAGTGCTTGCAGGGCTGACTCAAAGCAGACTGAGTTCTAGACTGTCAGTCACCTTAGAGTGCACAGGCAGACCTTTCTCAGTTTGATCCAGTTGATGTTTCAGTCTCTTTAGGTCATATTCCACACACAGCGCTGGGTAAAAAATCAAGTTCACACTCTTTTCCTTAAAGCTGTAGACAAAGAGGGATTGTAGGAGATCAGCAGTGTGGGAAATACTCTTCTTGACAAGAGTTCCTATCCCCAAAATTATGACAAAGGGCAACAAAATTACCAGGGAAAATACTAGGGTAAAAAAAAATGCATACAACAGTCGTCATAGTAGGATTTTTTAAAAATCATTTTTGTTGTTGGTTTTTTTTTTTTCAAAGACAGAGTCTCATGTTGCCCAGGCTGGCTTTGAAGTTGCTATGTAGCCAAGGCTATTTCTTGAGCTCCTGAATCTCCTGCTGTCTGATCCCAAGTGCTGGAATCACAAGAATGCACAAACATGTCCAGCTAGGACTTGGTTTGCACAGACTTGAAGATAAGGTGACTTAAGAACTCATTTTAGAGTCCAATACATGCATTTTGTATAACCAGAAGAGAGAAGCTAGATGATTTTACTACATAGTGCTTTGATTCCCATCTTCTAGGCTCCTGAGCCTAGGGTTCTCAGGAGACAGCTCACAACACTGAAATTCAGATTTCAAAGGATACTTTTCCTTCAGAGGGTCAATAGAGTGTGCAGGGTGATTTCTGTTAAACCATACCCAGAACCTCACATCGTCGGGCAAGATACACATCTTCTTTTTCTAGGACACTTCTACCTGTGACCATCATCCAACTTCAGCCAAGTCATTAGATGACACCTGATCATGAGGCACTCTACCCACAGATAACAAAATGGGGCCCCTGGATTCATCTGTCCAGCAAAGAAACTAGAAATGATCCAAATGAGCCCACACTTCTTTTTACAGAAGTTGCCCATTGCTGCGAAAGCCCAGAACTTGCAGGCTTGTGGGCTGAGTATCCGATTTCAGCCTGGGCCTCCTGCTGCATACATTTTAAGGCACTGAAGGAAAAAAAGTGATAGGGTTGTCAACCAGAATGGGTTTTTTTATATTGTTCTTTTTTTCCTCCTACGTTTTCCATATTTTCCACAGTGAGCATGTGTTAGTTGTATAATCTAGTCTGCTAAAGAAAACAGAAAAATAACATCTATTTTAAGGTTAGCGATCCTTGGTTCAATTCCTAGTTGTATAATCTATGCAAATCTCGAGTTTTGTGCAGTATAATTAAATGGAACTGTAATGAGCTTACAAATACTTTCCCTTGAGGGTAGAGGTAGATTTCAGTGGTTCTGGGTTCTATCCCTGGCCTGATGGGGCCAGAGTAAGGACCACAACAAAACAACTTTCCATCATCCCAGCTTTGCAGAAATAAACTTTCAATATCACCTTGTTTACTAAAGCTTAAAAACAACAACAACAAAAAGATTTGAAAAATTGTAAAAATACACAGAGCTTTAAGAAGCATCATGAAGGAGTCGGGCGTAGCAGCACATGCCTATCATCCTAGCACTGGGGAGGTGGAAGCAGGAGGTACAGGGGTTCAAGGTCATCCTTGAGGTCATCTTTGAGGCCAGTCAGCCTCAGCTACAAGAGACCAAGAACAAAACCACAAAGGGATGAAGCCCCATGCACAATGCCATGGAAATTCCAAAGACACTCTTAGAAGGGGTAGCACTGCGTGCCTTTTAAAATATATTTCTAAACTATTTTTGTTGTTGTTGTTGTTGATGGGTTTGTTCTTTTAAACAAACAAACAGGACGTGTTAGGGAGATCGACTATTTCATGTCTACTATGAAGGACTTTTTGATGACGAACTGCAGCCGAGTTCTAATGTATGAAGGATTACCAGGATATGGAAAAAGCCAGGTACTTATGGAAATCGAATATCTGGCCTCTCAACATGAGAACCACAGGTGAGTGTCTTGAAATCGTGGCTCTTGTGACCTCAGAAAACACTGGCACCCTTGAAAGAGTTGCATTTATTTATTTATGTCTTGTCCCTTGTGTAACTTGCCTTATACGAACTTGCTAAGTACAGTTAGTTGTTGGGGAACCAGAGCCTTGTAGCTGAAGGGATATTTAATGATAAAGCTGTTCAAACTATGAGAAAGAGAAATGGCACCGATTTCTGCAAATCCCAATTTAATATGAGGGCAAGCTTGAAGACTTTAAAGCTTCCTGCTTAACAGCCAATGTATAGATAGGTTGAGACATCCGGCAGAGCTTAAGACTGGTGTCTGTCTGGGGACTAGACTCTCAGGTTTATTTGGGGGGGATTGCTAATTATGTTAATTATGGCATTGTTAATTATGTTAATTAGAGGATTGCTGTTTTAAGCCCTTTAGTTTGGAGAGTGGGGCTAAGGAGTGCTGGGCGGCTAGATTTTTCAATCCAGAGGGCAGAGCTAGTGTACTTATCTCATACTATTTATCTGTCTTCACACAAGAAGTATCATACATGAGATAAACTGCCTGCCACTCTGAGGGGTTTGACTGGACAGTAATGATGACCGAGATCGTGACAACAGTGTCACACAAAATAGGCCACGGGAACCCTGGAAAGCATTAAGCAAGAAAACACTGCAAGATTTGTTATTGTTGCTGCTGTTGTTGTTGTTGTTGTTGTTGTTGTTGTTGTTGTTGTTGTTCAGGCTTGGCTTTGAGTAGTACTAGGGGCAAATTCTAGGATTCACACACACCAGGCCAAGGCTCTACCACTGAACCGCAGCCCCCAGGCCCCCACATCACTAAATCACCGAGGTCTCTTGCAGAGGTTGCCATCAGATGATCACCGACGGCAGGCACTGGACGTAGCATGCTGCTGTGTCAGGGCAGGTCTGAGTCTACAGCTCTGGCCTGGGTGCAGGGCAGCAACGGCAACACCAGGAAGGGAAAGACAGTTAGGTTAATACAGCGTGATGATGGAGAGGGGTTGGGTTCCCGGAAGCAGGACTGAAGAACAGCTTCCAGACAGCTTGATAAACCTCTGTCCTTGCAGCTGAGGGTGAGAGCTCAGAACTTTCTCCCTGCCTTTGTTAGCTCCAGGAACTGTACTTAAAATGCTCTCCTTATTCTCCACTGTCTTATGAACAGGGCTGTTGCCATTGCATTGACGAAGATTAGCTTCCATCAAAATTTTTATACTATCCAGATACTCATGGCTAACGTACTAGGTCTGGATACTTGTAAACATTACAAAGAACGACAGACCAATCTTCAAAATAGAGTCAAGACGCTGTTGGATGAGAAGTACCACTGTCTTCTTAATGACATCTTCCATGTTCAGGTAACAACTAGCTCGTATTAGAGTCCTGCAAAAACATAGCTACAGGCCACGCCCAGCAACTCCCGCCTGAAGCTCTGTGACTTAATGTATCTTCAACCTTTGATCCTCGTCAGGGTTACTCTCCCTGTGATGAAAGTCCATGACCAAAAGCAAGCTGGGGAGGAAAGGGTTTATTTGGGTTACACTTCCACATCACTGTTCATCATCAAAGGAAGTCAGGACAGGAACTCAGAGCAGGAACCAGGAGGCAGGCGCTGATGCGGAGACTACAGAGGGGTGCTGCTCACGGGCTTGCTCTTCCAAGACAGCTTGCTCAGCCTGCTTTCTTATAGAACCCAGGACCAGCAGCATGTCAATCACTAATTTAGAAAATGCTCTACAGGCTTATCGGTAGCCTGACATTACAAAAGCATTTTCTCATCTGGGGTTCTCTCCTCTCAGATGTATATGTGTATGTGTATGTGTATGTGTATGTGTATGTGTATGTGTATGTGTATGTATATGTATGTAATTACTTAGTAAACTGGGGCTAGAGAGCCCATCTGTTAAAAGCATGTTCTGCCAATGCCTAGGACCGGAGTTTGGTTTCCATAATCCACACTGGGCCACTGACAACCAACCACTGCCTGCAACACAGCTCCAGGGGAATCCAATGCCCTCTTCTGGCCTCTGAGGGTACCTGCACTCCTGCATACAAACTCACACATAAATACATACACGTAGTTAAAAATTAATCGTTAAACCCACGTAGTCAAAGGGTTAGAGAGATGGCTCAGTTGTTAAGAGCACTTGCTACTTCCCGGCACCCACGTGGTGGCTCACAAACTCCTCTTCCAAGAGATCTAATAGCATCTTCTGACCTCTGTGGGCAGCAGGCATGCACATGGTACACATGCATACAGGCAGTGATACACTCCTACACATAAGATAAAAATAAACAAATTTTAAGAATGTTTTTAATCTGTTAGCTAAGATTTATTTCCAGTGCTAAAGACGTTCAGACAAACCAAAATAATAATTCAATTCCTTGCAACACAGAAACATTTAACATAAAAGCTTTTTGACGTCTAGATTATGAACTAACCTAGGACACACTAAACAACACACATTTTTTGAAATTTACATGTATTTAGTTAGTTACAGGAGCTGGGGGGGGGGACTTGGGGCCTCACACATGCTAAGCCTCTGCTCTGCCACAGAGCCCCACTCACAGTCCCTTGCACCATGTTCTTGTGAGATAACGGAGGTATCTAATAGATGCTATCTAATACCATGCTCTGGAAAATCAAAATGGCCACTTGGTCACCTTTCCCTCATAGCTGCACTGTCCTATCCTGGGTGATCTAGGGCACAAAGTCACCCATTCCCAAACTCGATGGCAAAAGTAGAGACAGCGTGTCCATTTCCTTCCTGACTATTCCATTCTGTGGAGTAGAGTATTCAGGCTGGAGGTGGGCACTGTGGAATGTAACACTTGAGCATTCAAAGCTGCAGGATAGTTGGAGGGATCTACTGGGAGTCAGTCCCCTCGCTGGTTCCCTCTGCTCAACCCTCTCGCTCTCCGTACAGTTCCCTGTTTCCCGGGAGATGTCCAGGATGAGCAAGATAAGAAAGCAGAAGCAACTGGAAGCCCTGTTTATGAAGATCTTGGAGCAAGTAAGAGGGCCTAGGGGTCAAGTCACCGAGGGAGGACACTAGGCCAATGGCCAGAGAGCCAGTTGCCCCAGGGGTGGAGATTCTACCAGATCTCAAGCACATGAAAGGCAGACCTTAAAGCGCTTGCTTCTCCCATGCTCCCGAACCTGAGCCAAGTCTGCTCAGAATTTAGACATGGAGGAGGTGGAGAGATGACTCCATTCTTAGGAGCTCTTGCTGCACCACATAAATTCCAGCTCCACAAGATCTGCTATTCATTCCAGCCTTTGTGGACATTTACACTCATGTTCTCTCTCTCCTCTCCTCTCCTCTCCTCTCCTCTCCTCTCCTC
>NC_034594.1:138185842-138189768 GCF_900095145.1 Mus pahari
GCCAGAGCTACACAGAGAAACCCTGTCTCAAAAAAACAAAATAAATAAATAGATAGATAAATAAATAATAAAATAAAATAAAATCTTGCCAGGCAATGCTGGTCCAGGTCTTCAATCTCAGAACTTGGGAGGCAGAGGCAGGCAGATAACTGAGTTTGAGGCCAGCCTGGTCTACAGAGTTAGTTCCAGGACAGCCAGGGCTATACAGAGAAACCCTGTCTCAAAAAAACAAAATAAATAATAGATAGATAGATAGATAGATAGATAGATAGATAGATAGATAGATAGATAGATAGACAGACAGATAAACACATAGAGACGGAAGGCAGACAGACAGAAAGGCAGATAGACAGACAAATAAGTAAAATCTTAAGAAAATAAAATAATTCATATATATATACACATATATACACAAACATACATACATGTACACATAAATACATGTATATGCACACATCCAGCACAGTGGCACACACATGTTCCTAGAACCTGAGAAACCGAGATAGGAAGCATGTGGATTTACACTCTATTGCATGTCTCCAACACCTGGAGCTGTGCATGACCCTAATATATATAACTAAATACTTAACCAGTGGGTGAATAATTCAGATTAGTCGTAGCCTGTACACCAAAAGGATACAGAATCTATTTAAAGTGTAACCTATACCAGAGTTCAAACCAAAATAACATAAGCCTCCAAGTAGGGTGAGAGCCAGCTCTGTTTCCATCAGCAACTGTGCACACACTACCTAGCCCAGGATATTTGGTAATTCTATGTTGCGGAACAGGGTCAAAAGTGTGTAACCCCCAGGATTAAAGCCACCTCTGGCTTCAATGTTTTATGTTTTCTTCCTTCTTTCCTTTCTTCTTTCTTTCCTTCCTTTCCTCTTTCTTTCCTTCCTTCCTTCCCTTCCCCCCTTCCTCGCTTCCTCTTCTTAAAGTCACCCTTAGCTGGTCATGGTGGCACACATTTTGAATCCGAGTTCTCTGGAGACATGGCAAGTGTATCTCTGAGTTGGAGGCCTGGTTTATATAGTGCAAATCATAAAACTTAGTAAACACACACACACACACACACACACACACACACAAGACACAAGATCCTGAAGTCTTCTATAGTGTTTCTGTTTCCCTTTTCCAGACAGTGAGAGAAGAAAGGATTATTTTCATCATTGATGAGGCCCAGTTTGTGGATGGAGCCTCCTGGGCCTTCATAGAAAAGCTCATCCGGTCTATGCCCATCTTCATCGTTATGTCCCTGGCTCCTTTCTCTGAAGTTCCCTGTGCAGCTGCCAATGCCATAATGAAGAACCGGAACACCACCTACATCACACTTGGTACCATGCAGCCTCAGGAAATCCGAGACAAGGTCTGTGTTGACCTTAGTGTAAGCAGCATTCCCAGAGAGCTCGACTTGTGAGTAACCGCCCACTCGTCCCTGGTCTTGACACCTGCACTTAACCCCCAGCTCTGAGCTTAATCAGATAGATCCCTTAGGCTGTGTCATGAGTGCAAGTGTGTGTGTGTGTGTGTGTGTGTGTGTACGTGTGTGTGCGTACGTGTGTGTGTGTGTGTTTGTAGAAATATGTATAAACATGTGTGTTCATCCATATGTTCCTCTGGGTACATGTGGAGGCCAGAGATTAATGGTGGGTTTTGGAGCGAGGGTCTCTCACCAAACCTGGAGTTCATTGATTCAGTTAGCTTGTCCAGTGAGTCCCAGGAATCCTCTTGTCTCTGCCTCTCCACAGCTGGAATTGCAGATGTACAGCACCACACCCCACATGTCTGTGGGTGCCCCCACTTCTCTGTGGGTGCTGGGGATCTGAGCTCATGTCCTTGGACTTATGTGGTAAGCACTTTACCAACTGAGCCCTACCCTCAGCCCGGGCTGGCTGTACCTTGAAATGCTGATTTCAGTGCTTGCGCTGTCCCACCATTGAAGGGACCATACATGACACTTAGTAGAGTGTGGGTCTTTATTGTGGGTCACACCTCCTTAGTATGGGTCCCTGTTACACCTCTTCATGCATTGCATAGCTCATCTGCTGGGCCTGGGCCTACCTTCTGTGATGAGCAGTGGCCAAGAGCATGGTCACGTGTGTTTGGGAATGGACAGGAAAGAGAGGTTGGTAACGCTGTACAAAGCACACCTGCTACTCAGCAAGGTCTTACCTGGCTAGCAAGAGTGGAGTCTGGTGGCAGGGTTCTTACTCTGAGGCAGATGTTTGTCGTGCGATTGTCAGTCACTCTTCTACTGGGTCTTCACAGCAGCCCCCTTAACGACGAGACAGTGGCTCTTTAGCTGGTTGTTTACTGGCCACGTTGGTGTCTGTCATTCTGGGTTCCATTTTGCTTTGTTTTTCATTTCATTTTGTTTTAATTTGCTTGAAATACAATCTTGCTGTGCAGCCCTGTCTGGCCCGATGTTCCCTGAACCAGCTGGGTGACTTTAGCCTCATAGAAATCCTCCTGCTGTGGCTTCCTATGTACTGGGATTGCAGACACCTAACTCCAGGTCTTCTACTTAGGTTACCTGACTCCACGAAGAAAGACACATGAAACAAAGATTCATTTATTATAACTTGAACAATGTATTTCACACATATGCACATATGTGCACACACACACTGGGGGGGTGATTCTCATATATGATAATAGATATATGTGTATAACTAGAAATATTATGTCTACCTTTTTGTTTTGTTATGTTTGCTAGTGTATGTATGTGTGTATGTGCATGCATGTATGTGTGATGAGTGTATGTGGTGTATATGCACATGTGTATGCAGGCATGTGCAACCATACGTGTATGGAGGCCAGAAGTAGATGTCGGGTGCCCTGTTTTGTTATTCTCCACTTATCTTGAGGCAGGGTCTCTCACAGACCCTATAGCTAGGCTAGAAACTAACACCTACCCTGTCTGCATGTGTGCCCACCCCAAGCTCTTTACATAGGTTCTGGGACTTGGACTCCAGTCTTCATGCAGCATCATTGTTGCCTGCTGGTTATCCCTTTAGCCCATGTTTTGGGATCTTTTTGAGACAAGATCTACTATATGGTCCAGTCCACTCTGAACTTGAAATCTACCTTCCTTATCTCCCCAAGGGCTGAGGATACAAGTGTGTAGAATCATACTCAGTGCTCCCTCTCCCTCTTCCTCTCTCATATACAAAGCAAACACTTCTACTACTGATCAAAGTCCCCAGCCAAACTTCCCACTTGATCTACCAATCCTAAATTTTCTAGGAACCTATCACAAATGTATGACAAAAAAATCTTTAAAATGATACGCAAAGTTTTCCTTGAGGCCTAAGTTATATTAATAAAACCCTGGGAACAACTCAAAAACCTAAGGGGTTAAGTTCAGTAAAGTAGGGTGTCTCCATCCAAATGATTGTGACATAGTAACAAAGGGGAATGAGAAAGATCTACTGACATAGAGAGTTGACTAGGCTCCATTGTGAAATAAAAAACCAACCAACCAAACAAGAGGCATAACTTAGCAAGCATGGTGCCTTTCACCTAAAAAAAAAAGTCATCCATGGGCTAGAGAGAGCTCAGCTGTCAGGAGAGCTGGCTGCTCCTCCAGAGCCTGGGGATCCAAGAGAGAGAGAGAGGGAGAGAGAGAGAGAGAGAGAGAGAGAGAGAGAGAGAGAGAGAGAGGACAGAGACACAGAGAGACAGAGAGACAGAGAGACAGAGACAGAGGCAGAGACAGAGGAAAGAGAGGAAAGGGGGGGGGAGGGAGCCATGAATGTGGAAAGGAGTTTATCTGGTAAAGAGAAGAGAGAATAACAAGAGTCGCTGGGCGGGTGGTGGCGCAGGCCTTTAATCCCAGCACTTGGGAGGCAGAGGCAGGTGGATTTCTGAGTTCAAGGCCAGCCTGGTCTACAAAGTGAGTTCCAGGACAGCCAGGGCTATAC
>NC_034594.1:138190268-138194242 GCF_900095145.1 Mus pahari
TTAAAGAAATACTAGCAGAACTAACCAAAAGCTAATCAAAATTATTCCTACAGCATGAGGAAGAGAAACAAGACAAAGGATGTGCCTTATTACATAGTTTTAATTTTGGGAGCATAGGTGTCTGCTACATAACTTAAACTGCGAGATAAGAGTGGAGCAGGTAGCTCGGCGGCAGAGGATTGGCCCAGCACGCAGAGTCCCCATCACTGAAAACAAAAGGAGGAAAACTCAACCTCCCGACCTGAGAACGCAGAAGGGAAGACTTCCCAGGAGGCTGAGCTGTTCCTTCCTTCTTCATGTGAGCTCTCCGCCTTGCTTTCTCTATAGGTACCTGGTAGAGGGAAGCTGCGGGATTCCGTATTACTGTGAAGAATTGCTGAAAAACCTCGACCACCACAGAGTTCTCCTTTTTCAACAAGCAGAGACTGAGGAAAAGACAAACGTGACCTGGAATAACATGTTCAGTGAGTAGCTGCGTTTTAGCTTGCTGTTACTTAAGTCTTTTTGCAGAGCAGTTGGCAAGGATTTGGGGTTAGGCTGCAGGTAGCCTCCTGTATGGCCGAAGGGCTTCCAGGAAAGTAAGAAGGCGTTAGATCTAAGGCCCTAAAGAGTAAGAAAGCCCAACTGACCTGGGCTCCCAGGGCTAAGGAAGGTGCAGTCTGATAGATACAAGGAACACGGGGAAATGTCAGCATCCTGATAAAGGTCTCCATGAATCCCTCCTTAGGCTTTATTCCAAAACTCGCTCCTCCTTAGTAGCTCCTCCTGGTGGTCCTTGGGTATCTATCCCTGAGTTTTGTGTTCCCAAAGGCCTGGGAACATTGTATATTCATGCTGGTCACCATGCAAGCCTTTGCCCTAGAATCCCTACTGCTTCAATGAAACACCATGACGGAAGAAGCGACTTGGGGCGAGGAAAGGGCTTTTTCAGCTTACGCTTCCACGTTGCTGTTCATTATGAAAGGAAGTCAGGACAGGAACTCAAGCAGGGCAGGAGGCTGATGACAGGAGCTGAAGCAGAGGCCATGGAGGGATGCTGCTTACAGGCCTGCTTCCCCAGGGCTTGCTCAGCCTGCTTTCTTACAGAACCCAGGACCATCAGCCCAGGGATGGCACCACCCACCATGGGCTGGGTCCTCCCCCATTGATCAGTAATTGAGAAAATGCCTTACAGCTGGATCCCATGAAGGCATTCTCTCAGTTGAAGCTCCTGCCTCCCTCATGAGTTTAGTTTGTGTCAAGTTGACATAAAACCAGCCAGTACAGTCTTTAATAAATAGTTAATTACAAATAATTAGTAAGTGTCGATACACAGCATCTAGAACTTACCATGAGTGCTCCCTGGTGAGCCACTTACATCTTTGCTGCCTTTGAGTGCATGATTCATCCCTTCAGGAGATGAGGAACTTGACTCACCGTTGTCTTTGTACCTCACCTACCGAGTATTATACGAATGACTTAAGGGATGAACATGCTGAATATGGGTAGACCCCCCCCCCTTACTAGGCATGTTTATTCTCAAACCTCACTATTTTAAATCTCCCTCTGGCTATAGCCATGTCCAAATAAGCTCAGTGGGCTTATGAATGAGCACATAGCTCTATATTACTTTAGGTGATAGTGTGGAGTCTAGGCCTGCTGTGAACCTAATATTCTAAAATTAAAAGTATTATGGAGACACCAATAGTACCATTTTTTTTCTTTTGGGGGTTTAGAAAGGAACATAAAGTAATTTTGAGTTACTTTAGAGGTCCATGTATCAGTGTTAGTTAAAATAAGATGTTCTAGAACATTTGGTGAACCAGTACGTCTCTGCTTAGTCTTTCTCACCTGAGTTCCTTCTTGGGGGTTTTCAGGGAAATAGGACTTTTCAAAGACAGGATAATGATCTTAGCTTTGCCTGCCTCTCGCCTCTCCATAGAGCACTCTGTTAGGCCAACAGACGACATGCAACTTTACACTTCCATATCTGAGGGACAGAAAGAAGTCTGTTATCTTGTGAGTGGTGTCAGACTGAAGAATTTGTCACCTCCAGCATCGCTAAAAGGTAAAGAAAATCGAAGTAGCATTCCCTTCCGGGTAGCTTTCACTTACGCCTCTTCTAGGACGACTGTCTAAAAATAATAATAATAATAATAATAATAACAAAGTTCCCTGAGGACTTGCTTTGTGCCCTCCCCACCCCCACCCCCTTACCCCCCAGTCCACCCCCGTGCAGGAGGCAGGTCGCCCAGTGGGCTTGGGTTTTCCCCCCACTCTGATTAGGAGCCCCCTTTCCTCTGTACATAGGTCTGAATTGAACAAATGTTTGCTGGGATGCATGAAAGAGTGTGGTGTGAAGAGTTGGCAGGCTTGAAGAAGGACCTGAGGTCAAGCTCAAGAACTCACTTAAAAAAAAAAAAAAAAGCCAGGCATGGTGGTGACACATACTTTTAGTCCTAGCACTGAGGGGGTCAAGCTAGGAAGCTCTCTGGGACTTAGGTTAATCAGGTGAGTTGAATTTGGAGAGTATAAGGTTCTGTGGAAAAGACTGGCCTAAGTTACTTTTCTACTGCCATGACAAAACACCACGGTCAAGGCAATTCATCAAAGAAAGCATTTAATCCTGGGCTCATATCTGTAGAGGGTTAGAGCCCAGTGACTATCATGGTGGGGAACATGGCAGCAGGCAGGCATGACACGGCACTGGAGCATCCGCTGACAGCTTATGTCCTTATTCCTGAGTAGACAGAGGGCTACCTGGGAATGACAGGGGCTTTTGAAATCTCAAAGCCTGCCTTCAGTGACATGCCTCCTCCAATAAGGCCACACCTCCTACTCCTTCTCAGACAGTTCCACCAACTAGAGATTAACATGAGCCTGTGAGGGGGGCCATTCTCATTCAAACCACCACAGATCCTATCCAAAAAAAAAAAAAAAAGATAGCTGGTTGTGATAGCGCACACCTTTAATGCCAGAGTTCCAGGAAAGCCAGGACTACACAGAGAAACTCTGTCTCAAAAAGGGGGTAAAGGAAGGACTAAAGAAATAACTTAGAGATTAAGAGTGATTACTGTACTATCAGAGACCCAAGTTCAATGGCACCCACATCGAGTAGTTCACAACTGCCTGTGACTCTAGCTTCAGCAGATCTTACCCTTTTCTGGCTTCTCTGGGCCTCTGTGTGCATGGTGGCAACTACATACACAAACGTAAAACAACAGATCTTTAAAAATCAATAAGGTGAAGAATGGTTGAGGAAGACTTTCAGTGTAAACTCTGGCTTCTAAGTGCACACACACAAACATGTATACACACACACACACACACACACACATATATATATATATATATACACACACACACACACACACACACAAAGTGTCATACATTGTCCATTAAGCTGAAACCAATTGTAACGAAGACAAAGAGCAAGCTCATACCTGAGATGTATTGCTCTACTCAAGGGCAATGACTTTGAATGAGTTTGAACAAAGCTCCAATATGTCATCCAGAAGTAACTCTAAAGTTTTGGGAGAATGGCCTAGGGACACTTGGTGTCTTTATTATGTTTTGCTCACTGAGCCCCTAAAGCGTGAAGGCATCCTAACTGACTTTCAACTTCTGCTGCCTGCGTTCTTTTGTCTTTAATGGATATAAAATGTCCAGGAAGGGGCTGGAAAGATGATTCAGTGACTGAGAGCGCTTCTTCTTTTGCAAAGAAAGTGGGTTCCATTTCCAGGACCCACAGGTGACATACAGCCCCTGTAACTACAGTTCCTGTGGGTCTGATGCTGTCTTCTGGCCTCCAGTGCATGCAGTGCACATGTACTGACACAGATTCACACACATAAGTAGATGAATCCCCCCCCCCTTTTTAATGCCCAAGAAGGGTCTGGGGATAGTAGCAAGCTATTCAGGATGCTTGGAGCCCAGACCTTGGATCAGACCTCAGATCACACACACACACACACACACACACACACACACACACA